>NC_060063.1:21382776-21682776 GCF_020283565.1 Trifolium pratense | reverse complement strand
GGATTCTCCATTTCCCTTCCAAAAAACTGATATTGTTAGCTTGGTCGCAGTTCACAAGGTAGCAGACAAGTTGAAATATAGGTTGTCTCACATAATGTATTGAAGATTATTGAATAGTCCCTAACTTATTTATTGTTTATGCTGATCCTTTACAGCAAGCAGCATGCTCATCTGCAGATGGAAGGCAGCTCTTGGAGTCCTCCAAAACAGCTTTAGACAAGGGAAAGCATGAAGATGCTGTTACCTATGGGACAAAGGTATACTGTAGCCAGAACCCTTTGCTTGGAAATCTTTAGATTGCTGAAAAGGTTTTTCAACATTCAATATCTTTCATTCTGAAATTGATTTATGTTATCCTCTATAATGGTAACAGGCTCTTGCGAAGCTTGTAGCAGTTTGTGGTCCCTACCATCGGATGACAGCAGGAGCATACAGCCTCCTTGCTGTAGTTTTATATCATACCGGAGACTTCAATCAGGTTTTGTTTTTCTCTTATATGTTTTTCTACTCGTTGGAGGAAGGTCTGGGAAATGTACACATTGCTCTCAGATATCTTCACAAAGCATTAAAGTGCAACCAAAAGTTACTTGGTGCAGATCATATTCAGGTTTTATGTTCATTTTATTTTCTGTTTTTGCCACAGTTTGAAGGATTCTTGTTTAATTGGATTCTTGATAAATTGAATTGACGGAGATGCATTATGTAGTCCTAAATTTGATTAATTGAATTGACGGAGAATGCCATTGGATATTGTTGTAAATAAATAGTAAATATTCTATTATTAGGAGTAATCTTCTATTAGTAATTTGTATTTGACCCATGAGCCAATTAGGTTAGAATAGCCTATATAAACACATTAGTGATTGTAAATTATTCATAACTTGAAATATAATAATATATTCAGTTTTCACATGGCATCAGAGCTCTCGTTCTTTGAGGGCCTTGCTTCCGCATAAACCCTAGCCGCCTTCATTGCGGTCATAAACCCTAACTGCCTTCATTGCAGGATTAGGATTTGTTACTACTGCCTTTATTGCAGTTTCAGCAAACAGTTGCGAAATCACTGTTCACGTGGTACTGTTCATCCACGACACTGTTCACGCGCGTGCTGTTCATAGCAGTACTGTGCGTCACTGTTCATTCAAAAAAAAAAAAAACTTGGATTTTTTGCTATTTTGTTCTCCTTATTAAGACAATCACATGACATCGGTCAATATGTCAAAAAAAGGATTTGTTCCACTCAACCAAGATGAAATAAAGAGGTTGAAATCTTTTCTTAGTGAATTGGAGACACCAACAACGGTTACAACTTCTCTGGCATATTCAGGTATGTTTCCGTTTCCACTTTCTCTTGGTAAGTCTCAATTTTCTGTTGGATTTAATGCTTCGGATAAACCCTATAACCAATATTGGATACTGGATTCTGGAGCCACTGACCACATGACACCCTTACCCACACAATTTTCCACTTATTCACCTTGTCTCGGTAACAAGAAAATATCCACAGCAGATGGTACCCTTTTAACTGTAGCAGGTCAAGGAGATATCCAAATAAGTCCATCTATAATCCTACGAAATGTCCTTCACATTCCCAAATTGTCTACTAGCCTAATTTCCATACAAAAACTCACCAAAAACCTATCATGTAATGCTATTTTTTATGACAATGCTTGTGTTTTTCAAGATAAGCATTCGGGGAGGACAATTGGAAATGCGAAAGAATTGAATGGTCTTTATTACTTGGATAACCAAAATCTCCCCCCAAATCCACTCAACAACAACAACTCACTTTTTTCGGAATCAATTAAGACCAACAGGGAGAAAGTCTTTCTATACCACCGTCGCCTTGGTCATCCTTCATTTAGAGTCATGAAACAAATATTTCCTTCCTTTTTTAAAAATTTAGATGTTGAGAGTCTTTGTTGTGAGGTGTGTGAACTTGCTAAACACAAACGTGCCTCTTTCCCGGTCAGTAACAAAGTGAGTACTTCTCCATTTTATTTAATTCATACTGATGTGTGGGGTCCTTCTAATGTTCCAAATATATCGGGTGCTCGATGGTTTGTAACCTTGATCGATGATTGCACTCGGGTTACATGGGTCTACTTACTAAGACAAAAGTCTGAGGTTACCTCTGTGTTTCTACATTTTTTCTCATTGGTAAAAAACCAGTTTGGAGTGAGTATTAAGAGGGTCAGGTCTGATAATGCCAAAGATTACTTCAATCAAGGACTTAATTCCTTTTGTCAAAAAGAGGGTATTATTCATGAGTCCTCTTGTGTCAAAACACCCCAACAAAATGAGATTGCTGAGAGAAAAAACAGGCATTTGTTAGATCAAACACGTGCTATATTATTCCAAAATAAGGTTCCCAAGAAGTATTGGGGAGAGGCGGTTTTAACCGCATCGTATCTCATAAATCGTTTAGCTTCTAGTGTCCTTGCCTCTAAAACTCCTATGGAGGTTCTATCCTCATTTTATCCTGATGTGTCCACCTCTTGTAATCTCATTCCTAGAATATTTGGGTGTAAGTCGTTCGTCCATATCCATAGTGATGGTAGAGGGAAACTTGATCCTAGAGCCTTAAAGTGTGTCTTTATAGGGTATTCTTCCACCCAAAAGGGTTACAAATGTTATCATCCACCGTCTCATAAATTCTTTGTCTCCCGAGATGTCACCTTCCATGAACATGAAAGTTACTTCATTCAAACTCATCTTCAGGGGGAGAGCACAAGTAAGGAAGATGAGTCTCTTATACTCCCTGACCTTAATTTCGGGCTAGAAGTTGAGGCTGAAACTAGAGGTGACAATGTTGAGACTGAAATTGATCTTGAAAATATTGAAACTAAAGTTGACAATGTTGAGACTGAAATTGATTCTGAGAAAGATGAAAATGTTGGTGTTGATGTGAGATATGGGAAGAATTTAGTATACACAAGAAAAAAGACAATTCCTGAATCTACTCATATCCATGAGTCCGATCCAACATTACATGAGGTAACTTTCCTTGACCCTTCAAACTCTAGTGATTCAATTTCAGAATTTTCTCATACCCAGGAACCAGAATCTAGCTCAACCATACAAAGGGAACCAGAATCCATTCTGATAAAACATAAAAACCCAAAATCCAGAGAAATAACACCAGTAGACTCTAAAGATTTACATCTCCCAATTGCCCATAGGAAAAATACTAGAACCTGCACCAACAAGCCACTTTACCCTCTATCCAATTACTTATGCTTTGAACAATTATCAACTACCCATAAAGCCTTCCTCACAAGTCTAAACACTACCACAATACCTACTTCCTTGTCTGAGGCATTGTCTGACAGGAAATGGAAACAAGCCATGGATTTGGAAATGGAGGCACTTGATAAGAACAATACTTGGGAATTGGTCTCTCTACCAAATGGAAAGAAACCTGTAGGGTGCAAATGGGTATACACTGTAAAATACAAGGCTGATGGATCTATTGAGAGGTACAAGGCAAGATTGGTAGCCAAAGGGTTCACTCAGACTTATGGAATAGATTACTCTGAGACATTTGCTCCAGTTGCAAAAATGAACACTGTTAGGGTGATATTATCTTTAGCAGCTAATTACAATTGGAACTTGCAGCAATTTGATGTAAAAAATGCTTTCCTTCATGGAGAACTTGAAGAAGAGATCTACATGGATGTACCCCCTGGATATCGTGAAGATATTGCTGCCAACACCGTGTGTAAGTTAAAAAAGGCTTTATATGGACTAAAGCAATCACCACGAGCTTGGTTTGGAAGATTCACCAAAGTTATGGTTGGTTTGGGCTTCAAACAAAGTCAAGGAGACCATACTTTATTTGTTAAACACTCTAAGTCAGGGGGAGTCACAGTGTTATTGGTGTATGTGGACGACATTATCGTAACAGGCGATAATGAAGAGGAGCAGCAAATGTTAAGTCATCACTTAGCCAAGGAATTTGAGATTAAGACCTTGGGAAAATTGAAGTATTTGTTAAACACTCTAAGTCAGGGGGAGTCACAGTGTTATTGGTGTATGTGGACGACATTATCGTAACAGGCGATAATGAAGAGGAGCAGCAAATGTTAAGTCAACACTTAGCCAAGGAATTTGAGATTAAGACCTTGGGAAAATTGAAGTATTTTTTGGGAATAGAAGTGGCTCACTTTAAGAAAGGAATTTTCATATCCCAACAAAAATACATTACCGACCTTTTGCAAGAGACTGGCAAGACAGCATGCAAGCCTGCATGTACACCAATTGATCCAAATATAAAGTTGGGGAATGCAGAAGAAGATGTTGCGGTTAATAAGGAAAGGTATCAAAGATTAGTCGGCAAACTAATATATTTATCACATACTAGACCTGATGTTGCTTTTGCTGTAAGCTTGGTCAGCCAATTCATGCACCAACCAAAGGAGATTCATCTACAAGCTGCACTCCGAATTGTTCAATATTTGAAAGGAACTCCAGGTAGAGGAATTTTGTTCGAACGAAATGGAAGTGTGGGACTTGAAGCATATACTGATGCTGACTATGCAGGGTCAATTGTGGATAGGAGATCAACTACAGGATATTGCACTTTTTTAGGTGGAAATCTTGTGACTTGGAAGAGTAAAAAACAAAGTGTGGTATCCAGATCTAGTGCTGAAGCAGAGTTCAGGGCAATGGCACAAGGTATATGTGAATTACTATGGCTGAAAAGCATCTTGGAAGACTTGAGGATAAAGAGTGATGAACCAATGAAACTTTATTGTGATAATAAATCTGCTATTAGCATAGCTCATAATCCAGTGCAACATGATAGGACCAAACATATTGAAGTTGACCGACACTTCATCAAAGAAAAATTAGATAGTGGTCTAATTTGCACTCCATATGTCTCTTCCCAAGGCAACCTTGCAGATCTTCTAACTAAGGGGCTGAACGGCAATAACTTTGAAAGAATTGTTTCCAAGTTGGGAATGATAAATATTCATTCACCAGCTTGAGGGGGAGTGTTGTAAATAAATAGTAAATATTCTATTATTAGGAGTAATCTTCTATTAGTAATTTGTATTTGGCCCATGAGCCCATTAGGTTAGAATAGCCTATATAAACACATTAGTGATTGTAAATTATTCATAACTTGAAATATAATAATATATTCAGTTTTCACAGATATGAAATTTGGATTATGTGGTTAGAATTTTGATAAACTGAATTGATGGCAAATTACATTGGATACGAACTTTGATATTTGAATTTTGTGGTCTAAATTTGATAAATTGAATTGACGGAGATGAATTATGTGTGGTCCTAAATTTGATTAATTGAATTGACGGAAAATGCCATTAGATATGAAATTTGATATTTGGATTATGTGGTTTTAAATTTGATAAATAGAATTGACGGCGAATGATCTTGGATACATAATTTGATATTTGGATCATGTGATCCTAAATTTGATAAAGTAAATTGATGGTACTATGAAGTCTTGTTTTATGGTCTAAATGCAATTTGAATATGAACATTTTATTCATAACTTGAAATGCAAGTTGAGATGACCCTTGATAAGAAAGATGGTTGTGTGTGTGCCTTGGTGCTTTAGATGCGAAATTGAGTATATGTCCCTCAATGTCCCTAAATTGAGTTTATGTCTCTAGATGTCTTTATATTGAGTTTATGTACCTCAATGAATGCAAGTGGAGAAGTCCCTTGACACCTTAGATGCAAAATTGAATATGTCCCTCAATGTCCCAAAATTGAATATATGTCCCAAGATGCCCCTTCGATGCGAAATAAGGAAGATAGTTGTGTCGTGGTGCCTTCGATGAGAAATGGAGTATTTGTCCCTTGATGTCCCTAAATTGAATTTATATACTTCAATATCCCTAAATTGAGAGGTTGTCCCTGGATGTCCCTAAAATTGATGATTTAAATGTTTTTTTTTTTTTTTGTTGATAAAAATTGATGGTTTGAATGTAATTTCAATGTGAATGCTTCGTAACTTCAAATGTAAATTCAATGTGAATGCTTCATAACTTCAAAAGTAAATGGAGATGACCCATGGTGTCTTGGATACAATATTGATTATATGCCCCTCGATGTCTATTAATTTTAAATGGAGATGATCCTTGGTGTCTTGGATACAATATTGAATATATGCCCCTCGATGTCTATTAATTGAATATCTGTTCCTAATTGTCCCTAAACTTGATGTTCATAATTTTGCTCTGTTTTGTTGTCTATTATGAAGTTTATCGAAACAACGCCTGGGAACAACTGCAAGACTCAAGCTTTATAGTTGAAAATTGTGTTCATCAGTTACTTTAATGTTGGAATTTAGCGCAGATATAGTGATCTGTTCCAGGTTTTATGCAGGAAGAACCTGTGACTGTTCGGGTCTGATACAAGCTGGTGCTTTGCAGAATGCTACAGTGGCTGAGCTTGATACGGCACAGACATATTCAGCCGCCGTTAATGTTGGTATGTCCCTCGATGTCCTGAAATTGAGTTTATATCCCTCGGTGTCCCTAAATTGAGTTTATGTCCCTCAGTGTCCCTAAATTGAGTTTATGTCCCTCGATGTCCATAAAATTGATGGTCTGAATGCAATTTCAATGTGAATAGTTATTCATAACCACCAATGTAAGTGGAGAAGACCCTTTACGCTTTAGAAGCAAAATTGAATATATGTCCCTCGATGTCCGTAAATTGAATATATGTTCCTCGGTGTCCCTATTGATGGTCTGAATGCAATTTAAATGTGAATGCTGAATCTTGATTATCCAACAATGTGCCAAATTGGTGAATCATGATTATTCTTACCTAAGAAGGCTAATTTGGAAAGCAAGAAATTGTATAATGGCTAAAAGAATTCTTGAGACAAGTATTGAGATGATGTGTTTGGATGTCCCTATCGAGATGAATTTTTTATGAAAAATGTGGTTTACAATATAAATTCTTATTTTATGGTCTAAATGCAATTAGAATATGAACATTTTATTCATAACATGAAATGCAAGTTGACATGACCCTTGATAATAAACATGGGTGTGTGTGTGCCTTGGTGCTTTATATGCGAAATTGAGTATATGTCCTTCAATGTCCCTAAATTGAGTTTATGTCTCTCAATGTCCTTATATTGAGTTTATGTACCTCAATGAATGTAAGTGGAGAAGTCCCCTGAGACCTTAGATGCGAAATTGAATATATGTCTCTCAATGTTCCAAAATTGAATATATGTCCCAAGACAATGTTCATAGTCCGCTCTGTTTTGTTGCCTATATATTATGAAGTTTACAGGAACAACCTTTGGGAACAAGTGCTAGACTCAAGCTTTATAGTCGAAAATTGTGTTCATCAGTTACTTTAATGTTGGAACTTTTTATCGCAGAGATTCTGTTCTGTTTCAGGTCTGATGCAGGCTTAACTTGCGATTGCTTCAGGTCTGATACGGGATAGTCCTTTGCTGAATGCTACCACGGCTGAGCCTGGTTCGGCGCACACATATTTGGCTGCTGTCAATTGGAAAAGTCCGACCCTGGGGCGATTCAAAATGCAATATTGATGCATCATTTGCGTCACATTTAAATAGAGTTGGGATTGGAATATGCATCTGTGACGAGCTTGGTCAGTTTGTGCTTTCAAAGAGAAAATTGATTGCCCTTCTTTGTGGAGTGGATGTTGGTGAACCTCTTGGTGAGTATTTATTCATAAATTGATGGTGTCCTTCGATGTTTCTAAATTGAGTTTATGTCCCTCGATGTCCTTAAAATTGATGGTCTAAATGCAATTTCAATGTGAATGCTTAATCTTGATTATCCAACAACGTGCTAATTTGGTGAATCTTGATAAATCAAACCTAAGAAGGCTAATTTGGAAAGTAAGAAATTGTATAATGGCTAAAAGAATTCTTAAGTCGAGTATTGAGATGATGTGTTTGGATGACCCTATCGAGATGATTTTTTTTACGAAAAATGTGGTTTACATTATGGTCTAAATGTAATTTGAATATGAACGTTTTATTCATAACTTGAAATACAAGTCGAGATGACTCTTAATAATGATTTTATGTACTTTAATGCGAAATTGAGTATATGTCCCTTGATGTCCCTAAATTGAGTTTATGTACTTCGATGTCCCTAAATTGAGAGTATGTCCCTCGATGTCCCTAAAATTGATGGTTTGAATGTAATTTCAATGTTAATGGTTTGTAACTTCAAATGTAAATTTAATGTGAATGCTTCATAACTTCAAATGTAAATGGAGATGAGCCTTGGTGTCTCAGAAGCAATTTTCAATATATGCCCCTCGATGTCTCTTAATTGAATATATGTTATTCAATGTCCCTAAACTAGATGTTCATAATTCTGCTGTGTGTTGTTGTCTATTATGAAGTTTATGGGAACAAAGTATGGGAACAATTGCTAGACTCAAGCTTTATAGTTGAAAATAGTGTTCATTAGTTACTTTAATGTTGGAATTTACCGCAGATATAGTGATCTGTTTCAGGTTTTACGCAGGCAGAACCTGTGACTGTTTCGGGTCTGATACAGGCTGGTGCTTTGCAGAATGCTACAGTGGCTGAGCTTGATGCTGCGCAGACATATTTGGCCGCTGTTGATGTTGGTATGTCCCTCGATGTCCCTAAATTGAGTTTATGTCCCTCGGTGTCCCTAAATTGAGTTTATGTCCCTCGATGTCCCTAAATTGAGATTATGTCCCTAGGTGTCCCTAAATTGAGTTTATGTCCCTCATGTCCGTAAAATTGATGGTCTGAATGCAATTTCAATGTGAATAGTTATTCATAACCACCAATATAAGTGGAGATGACCCTTAACACTTTAGAAGCAAAATTGAATATATGTCCCTCGATGTCCGTAAATTGAATATATGTTCCTCGATGACCCTATTGATGGTCTGAATGCAATTTAAATGTGAATGCTGAATCTTGATTATCCAATAAAATGCTAATTTGGAAAGCAAGAAATTGTATAATGGCTAAAAGAATTCTTAAGACAAGTATTTAGATGATGTGTTTGGACGACAATATCAAGATGAATTTTTTACGAAAAAAGTGGATTACAATATGAATTCTTATTTTATGGTCTAAATGCAATTTGAATATGAACATTTTATTCATAACTTGAAATGCAAGTTGAAATTACCCTTGGTAAGAAAGATGGTTGTGTGTGTGCCTTGGTGCTTTAGATGAGAAATTGAGTATATGTCTCTCAATGTCCCTAAATTGAATTTATGTCCCTCAATGTCCCTAAATTGAGTTTATGTACCTCAATGAATGTAAGTGGAGAAGTCCCTTGACACCTTAGATGCAAAATGAATATATGTTCCTCAATGTCCCAAAATTGAATATATGTCCCAAGATCTCCCTAAATTGAATATATGTACGTTGATGTCCCTAAATTAAATTTTCATAGTTCTGCTCTGTTTTGTTGCCTATTATGAAGTTTACGGGGACAACGTTTGGGAACAAGTGCTAGACTCAAGCTTTATTGTCGAAAATTGTGTTCATCAGTTACTTTAATGTTGGAACTTTTTAGCGCAGAGATTCTGTTCTGTTTCAGGTCTAATGCAGGCTGAACTTGAGACTGCTTCAGGTCTGATACAGGATGGTCCTTTGCTGAATGCTACAACGGCCGAGCCTGGTTCGGCGCTTACATATTCGGCTGCTGTTAATTGGAAAAGTCTGACCCTGGGGCGATTCAAAATGCAATATTGATGCATCATTTGTGTCACATTTAAATAGAGTTTGGATTGGAATATTCATCCGTGACGAGCTTGGTCAGTTTGTGCTTTCAAACACAAAATTGAGTTGATTAAAAAAAAAAAGATAAAATTGATTGTGCTTCTTTGTGGAGAGGATGTTGGTGAACCTCTTTGTGAGTATGAGTTCATAAATTGATGGTGTCCTTCGATGTTTCTAAATTTAGTTTTTGTCCCTCGATGTCCTTAAAATTGATGGTCTGAATGCAATTTCAATGTGAATGCTTAATTTTTTTTTTTTTTTTTGACTCATGTGAATGCTTAATCTTGATTATCCAACAACGTGCTAATTTGGTGAATCTTGATAAATCAAACCTAAGAAGGCTATTTTGGAAAGTAAGAAATTGTATAATGGCTAAAAGAATTCTTAAGTCGAGTATTGGGATGATGTGTTTGGATGACCCTATCGAGATGATTTTTTTTTTCGAAAAATGTGGTTTACATTATGGTCTAAATGTAATTTGAAGATGAACGTTTTATTCATAACTTGAAATACAAGTCGAGATGACTCTTAATAATGATTTTCTCATAACAGTAAATAAGGAAGATAGTTCTGTCGTGGTGCATTCGATGCGAAATTGAGTATGTGTCCCTTGATGTCCCTAAATTGAGTTTATGTACTTCGATGTCCCTAAATTGAGAGTATGTCCCTCGATGTCCCTAAAATTGATGGTTTGAATTTTATTTTATTTTTGATAAAAATTGATGGTTTGAATCTAATTTCAATGTGAATGCTTCATAACTTCAAATGTAAATTCAATGTGAATGTTTCATAACTTCAAATATAAGTGGAGATGACCCTTGGTGTCTTAGATGCATTATTGAATATATGCCTCTCGATGTCTCTTAATTGAATATATGTTCCTCGATGTCTCTTAATTGAATATATGTTCCTCGATGTCCCTAAACTAGAAGTTCATAATTCTGCTCTGGTTTGTTGTCTATTATGAAGTTTATGGGAACAACGTATGGGAACAACTGCTAGACTCAAGCTTTATAGTTGAATTCTGTTCATCAGTTATTTTAACGTTGGAATTTAGCGCAGATATAATGATCTGTTTCAGGTTATATGCAGGTAAACATGTGACTGATTCGGGTCTGATACAGGCTGGTGCTTTGCAGAATGCTATAGTGGCTGAGCTTGATGCGGCGCAGACATATTCAGCCGCTGTTAATGTTGGTATGTCCCTCGATATCCCTAAATTGAGTTTATGTCCCTCGGTGTCCCTAAATTGAGTTTATGTCCCTCGATGTCCATAAAATTGATGGTCTGAATGCAATTTCAATGTGAATAGTTATTCATAATCACCAATGTAAGTGGAGAAGACCCTTAACGAGAAATGTAGTCTATAAAATACTACTGTTAACACAAACAGAATCATTTATTATTATCATGCATGTACAATTAATTGTTCACATTCTATATCTCAATACCCCATTAATGGTTCTAGCTAGTAAGAGCTGTTATCATTCTCCACCCTATGTGATCTTCATTTGATTTAGATATGACTTTCCATGGAGCTCTTGTGAAAAGTACCCATTGAAATGGTCTACAACACTTATTTTTCTAAACTGTGTTGGTCTTTCTTGAGTTACAAGACTTGGTTCCGGAGCTAATATTGCTTGCATGTTAGGGCCATAAAAAGTAGCTAGTGAAATCCTCTTCTTCTCTGAATTAACGGTTGCTCGATGTACAATGATTGGGTAAATTCCATTTGTAATAATCTGCAAATTAAACCATGATTGTCAATGCAAATATTCAAAAGTTGTGAAATGATCTTAATCACATATATTCGTCTAACATGTCTCCAATATTGACGATGGTTAGGCCACCGGCATCTGAATGAGATTTTAAACCAATGACTCGTTCTGGTTCGGGGCATGGAGCATAATAATTTACCCTTATGATTTGAGTTCCTATGTTAAACAACTCTGTCATTTCCTTAGGATTTATTGCAAGAGCATTTGCCATAAGTTCAATGATTTTGATGGCAAGTTTTTCCAATTCTGCCCATTCTAGCTTTTGTTCCTCAGATAAAATGAAGGCCTGACCAACTCCCTCCATCTTTCCTTCTTTCTGCCATAGCTTCTTCTTTTCTTCCTTTGGTAGTTAAAACAATGTTTTAGTGTCTCTCTTCATATATTCCACCAACGAAGTACTTATTCCATGATTAACCAGCTACAATGATTTTATTATTACACATATTAGTTGATAAAATCATCTGCATCAATATATATGTACTATGCACATTTTTATCTAATAGAAGGAATAGTAGATGACTACTATTCATGTAAGTTACATCTCTAATTTCTACCAAGTTTGGTGTCCTTATTGTGGATGGTCAGATGCTTTGGAATTCTAGTTTTTAGTTAGATGACCATTAATCGGTCCTAAGAGAGAAAAGTCTATTCTAGTATTAAATATAAGGAAATAATTAAATGAAAATAAAGGGCAGTTTGAGAAATTGAATTACTACAATGCATACTTATTAATTCATTTTTCATCTCAATTCCCTAATTGTTCTAGTAAGTACTGTTATCATTCTCCACCCTTTGTGATCTTTATTTCATTCAAATATGATTTTCCACGGATCCCTTGTGAAAAACTAAGATTGTAGTAGTCTACTGTCTACAACATTTATTCTTCTAAACTGTGCTGGTCTTTCTTGACTAATAAGGCTTGGTGTTGGAGCTAAAATTGCTTCAAAGCTAGGGCCATAAAAAGTAGCTAAGGAAATCCACTCCTTCTCCGAATTAACTTTTGCTCGATTTTCAATGCTTTTATAAATCCCATTTGTTATAATCCGCAGATAAAACCATTTTGGTTAATTATACCGCAATGTATGTCAAAACTCAACAGCCATCACTATAGCACCTAAACTAGTCTTACATAAGTTACATTAGTTCAATAATTCAATTCCCATGACTTAAGCTTCTTCACACACACAAAGTGGAGGGACCGGGGTTTGAACTCCGATCATGGCATCCGACCTAGCAATTTCAGCATTTCTGTCGGTTGAGCTAGGATTTGTGCATCCTAAAGATTGATCAAAGGGTTGAGATTTAATCCTATATATATATATATATATATATATATATGATGTAGGAGGATTTCTTCTGTATATTATTATTTTAGTTAGATTTAGTTTTATTATATTTTAGGTTGATTTCTTATTTTTATATTTCACCTAGGTTAGTTATTTTTTTATATTTTAGGTAGATTTGTAATTTTTATTTAGCTAGGTTTGTGGTTTTTATTTTTACAATCTTTTAGGAGATTTGTTAATTTTATTTTTCACTCCTATTTAAACTAAATTATTGTAGCCTTGAAGGAAACCTTTTGATTTAATAAAATTCAGAGATTTTTCTCAAATTTGGTGGATTCCAAATTACTCTTTCGGTGGACTCCGAAACCCTATTTTGACAAGTTTGTGTTTGCGGCTTGTCTTTATCCATTAGGTTTAGCGTTTTGCTAACCTAGCGCTTCCGTTCTGCGTCAGTTGGTATCAGAGCAGGTTTCTCCTGTTCTTTTTCTAACGTGATCAGATGGGAGATCACCCGGTGACGAAAGCAGAGTTTTACGGTGCCATGACGGCATTAACCGCGGCCATCACAGCTCTGACAACACAGGTGACAAAGTTATCCAACAACACCACCACTCAAAAAACTCAATTCAATTCCTCCGCCACCGCCTCTCTCACCATGGCCGCCGCCAACGATCCAAACAACCAAACTCAGATGGCGTTAATTCTCGGCCAAGATTCCACTCACTTCGAATCCCTAATTACAAATCTCATGTCAACCTCCAACGACCAAGATGATCCTGCTTGGCATGCTGCACTGACCGAGGATGAGGATTCTGGTGAGACTACTAACTATGGATTTGGACAGGAATGTTTGGACAGACTTTCAATTTCTTTGGGTGGGAACACGATTGTGCCGGTTGCGTCTGAGTTGTTGCCGACTTACTTGGTTTCCCCTGAATGGCAAAAGCACAATGTTGCGCTCGTTTCCATCGCACAAATTGCAGAGGGTTGTTCAAAGGTGATGACAAAGAATCTGGAGCATGTATTGTCAGTTGGTATTGCTTCTGCAGTGCTAAATTTCACTGAGAATTGCACCCCAGATATTCTAATACCTCGTTTGGATGTGTTGACACGAGACAGCTCCTCTCACTTCATTCAATGGGATCCAGGAGGGTGGTCTCTTGTTCATTTGAGGAGTCAACCTGCAAAGGAAGCTCTTTATCAAGACGAGAACTCGGGGTCGAGTTCTTTTGAGGTAGAGGAGTCTGATGTAGGAGGATTTCTTCTGTATATTATTATTTTAGTTAGATTTAGTTTTATTATATTTTAGGTTGATTTCTTATTTTTATATTTCACCTAGGTTAGTTATTTTTTTATATTTTAGGTAGATTTGTAATTTTTATTTAGCTAGGTTTGTGGTTTTTATTTTTACAATCTTTTAGGAGATTTGTTAATTTTATTTTTCACTCCTATTTAAACTAAATTATTGTAGCCTTGAAGGAAACCTTTTGATTTAATAAAATTCAGAGATTTTTCTCAAATTTGGTGGATTCCAAATTACTCTTTCGGTGGACTCCGAAACCCTATTTTGACAAGTTTGTGTTTGCGGCTTGTCTTTATCCATTAGGTTTAGCGTTTTGCTAACCTAGCGCTTCCGTTCTGCGTCAATATATATATATATATATCCGTTGACATCAGGTGTCAAACTAAAGTTTAACACCAAATATTAACCATCTATTTCTTGTAATCCAATGGTCCGCAATTATTTGTTAAATTAACTTGGGTGTTCTTTTGTCCCTCAACTACACCTAATCCTCACACTGGTTTTTTCTACTTTGTGGGTTCCAGTCGAACAACAAAGTTTAAAAAGCCAACCAAAAAATCATATTTCTTCTTAGTTCTTACCAATCTCCAATTCTCAACGACACAATCAGCTCCTCATTCATACCAACAAACCTGGGTGTTTTTTCTGTGTGATTCAACAAATAAATATTCTGAAATTCAATGAGGCTATGCAATCATGATTTTTTTTTAATCGATCTTTAATTTCAAAACACAATTCCCACAAAATTATCAATTGAAACGAACTCATCCAAATACCCTAGTTTCACTACCTTCCGCTGATTGAAATCGATTTCATGAATTTTAGATATGTTGTCAACATATTTTGCAATCCATGTGGGGAATTAACCATGTGATGGAGCATAACAAAATTTGTAGAATCAAATAATGTATCATGACTTGATATCGTTTTCAAATTGAGTTTTTTTTTTTTACACAAATTTTTTTTAGAACAACAAATCATTTTTTATGGGACCAACAAATAAAAATCTTCTAATAGATACATGCATGAGTTAATATAGGAAACGATTATTGGACTTTGATTAAAACAAATATTGTGGACTTAGTAGAGTTTACTAAAATCCTGAGTTGGCATGAGTAGAGTTAAGTTACAAAGAGATATGTAACTTCTCCTCATTTTCAGAGATAAAGAAAGATCGCAAGATTAATTGATAGAAGAAATTCAAGCTCCACGTGGAAATGGTTAAGATACAAAGAGATATGTTCCTTTGTTGTTAAAAAAAAACGATATCCTTTTATCAACAAATTATTTCATGATTCTGATATGTTTATCTCTAACATTTAATTTTTTTATGTCTAATTATCTAGTTTTTTCTTGTTTGGAATTCGAATGTCGAAATAGAGCGTCTAAATTACTCAATGTGTCTTCCATTTGTGGCAAGTTAGAGAGTTAAGTACTGAAATTAAGGGATTTGGATTTACTATGGTTGGTAAAGTCCACAATTTTATGTAGTAATTAATCTCTGCCACTGATTTCACATCGGACGGGTTAAATTATAAAATGATCTCAACCATTCATTAAGATCAGATGGTTCATATAGGGGTGGCAAAGTGGGCATGCCCGCCCCGTTTTGGCCCGCCCCGTTTAAGCCCGCATAAAAGCGAGACGGGGCGGGGCAACTTAGGTGTCCGGGTTCAACAACTCAAGCCCGCCCGTTTATTGGCGAGTTGGTGGGCCGGCCAAATACTTTTTTTAAAAAAATAGTTTGAATTATAACTTCACAATTCTTACCTCCTAGTTGATGTTAAAAAAAATATTAGTAGATTGCATTGAGAGAAGATTGTGAAGTTAAGCAGGTTGAATTATAACTTCACAATTCCTTAAAATTCTTACCTCCTATTTTTAAACCAACAGAAAATAGGGATAATTAAGAGTTGAGAGAAGATTGTAGCAGAGAATAGGGATAATTAAACTAACAGAAACATTGATTAAGTTAATAAGTAATTCCTTACAATTACCCTTAATTAAACTAACACTTACAATTACCCTTAATTAAACTAACAGAAACATCAACTAAGTTAATAAGTAATTCATTACAATATAAGATAAAAGGATAAATACTAGCATAAAGGGAGCACGATGGCAGATGAAATGAATGAATGAAACAAACAACCCTAATTTTGGCAAAAAAAGAAACGTGAAGTTTTATATGAGAGAAAAATATTACTGGATTGAGATTTGGGCTCCTCATTCCAAGCCCAATTTTCAGTAAAAGTAAAAAAAATATAAAAAATTAAAAAGTCCGCGGGCTAACCCGCACACCCCATTTTTTAGGCGGGTTAGACTGGGGCGGGCCACCTTAAGGTAGCGAGCCGAAAACCTCAGCCCGGCCCGCCAAAAATGGTGGGTCAAACCGGTCGGCCCGACGGGCCCGCCCCGTTTTGCCACCCCTAGGTTCATACTATAACTGTGTGAGCGCAGTTACAACAGTAAATCCGTTTCCAAAACTAAGCACGAGAAAAATTAAAGTGCACAAAAAGGAGAAGATAGCATATTTGTCTAAATTCGAGTTCACTCCCTTCCAAACTCTTTGTCCTTGGAGTTTAAAGGTGCACAAGCTAGAGTCAAGTTAAGATCAACATCACCATCAATAATATTATTGTGTACTTGCATGGAAGGTTCATTATTTGTGGATGTTGTTGCATTCAAAGGATTCTCATTAGGCTCCTCTTCATAATGTTGTCTATTCCATATTGCATCCGGTGACTGGCGGCGTGGATGCAAAAACACTACTCTTGGTGCTCCATGTGGTGCTATCATAGGACGATAAGGTGAACATGGTACGAAGCGTTGATGATGTGGAAGAATGGAATGAAAATGCGCTCTTTGGCGTTCTCTCTTGTGAGCATTTTGATGGCCGCCTAATGCTTGAGAATTGGAAAATTCGCGGCGACAGAAGTGGCATATGAATTTCTTGTTATGACAAGGAACGGTTTTAGATGGTGTTAATGAGAAACCAAAAAGCTTCAATGTTGATGAGGGAGAAGAGGAAGGTTTCTCTTCAATGTTGTGCATATGATTATTAGATGAACTACCACTCATGGTGATTTTGCTATGTAAGTGGATATATACTTGAGTGTTGGCGGGATATCAATCTATCTATGATTATGTTCACATATATATAGCAACAAAAATACTCCTACTCTAAAGTTTAACTCATGCCCCCTAACATAGTGTGATTTTTTTAAACCATACTTGTAAAACCCGTAAGAAAAATCTTGTGAAAAGAAAAAGAGTGCAGTACTCTAAAAGAGATTAACAAAATCTATATTCCGACAAACCAATTTTTTTTCTTCTAGTGAAAAAATGACTTATACCATTATGAATCGTGTCCCACCATCGAGAGTCTTAAAAACATAACTTCCTATTAGCCATCACAATAGCCAACATCACCCCAACAATCTCGGCCTGAAATTAATGCATATATAGATAACACTGACCAAGATTCTTAGCAAAACAACCAAGAGTAACCACATAACTATCCCAAAAAAACCACTGCACGTACGCGAAGGAAAAATTGATTTTAACTAACTTATAAAAAGCATTTTTTGTACTAGTGTCGGCCGAGTGGTGAAGGAAAATGGGGATTAGCAACTGTTATCCGAGATGTACAGGGTGTGGTGGTTGCAACGGGGTGTTGGAGCATGCTAGTGTTGCCCGATTCAGATAAGGTTTGGCTTTACTAAAGAATTTGGAATTCGCCCTCACTACTGTTGGGTCATAACGAGGGGCAGTCAGGGGGATTATTCATATTTGGCTAAAGAACAACTTCACAAGTGAGTTGGACACCACACCACCCAAAACCTTAAGGTGTTAGGTTTATGAGTCCTCTCACTTATAAAGTGTTCAACCTCCACTTTTCAAAGCAATGCGGGACTTAACCACTCACACTTGCCACAATAATTACCACCACTCCTTTTTAAGATCGATTGTTGAAGACCGCAAAAGTTTCACATCAAGTTTTCATAATTTAGAATTTTTTTTTCTCATATTTGTTCAGAGACAAATCAAACCGTTCATTATTTAGCTAAATTTGCATTACTATCTTGTAGCGAACAAATCTCTCTTAATATTTCTACATTGTGACTTTTGTTTTATTGTCACACCTTAGGTTTAATGAAATCAGTTTTTCAAACAATTTTTTTTATGATCTCTCAAAAAAGGAATATTTATTTTAGGCTACAAAGTGCTAACTTCCCACTAGAGCTATATAAGTTAAAATAACAAATTAACTTCCACCAAGTTACAAATAACGACGAAATAAAGCACAGTTAATTGAAGCTATAGCTTGAAACAATTTAAGCACAAAGAAGCAAATTTAGATGCCAATGTAGGGGACGTTTTTCTAGCAAACGTTTAGGTGATGATGATGGGATAAAGGCTGCACAAATTATTACTTGTTCAAATTCTTATGATGCATTTTTTTTGTCTTTTAGGAAAACCTTTTACTATACAAACATAGCATATCTTTATCAATATATTTTTATGACTTAGGACAAATTAGTCAAAAGTTGAGAATCTAACTAGAGATTGAAAAACAAAAAGTAGTTAATTGAATAGAAGAAATGTTTAATAATATTAGCTATTGAATTTACTGATAAAAATATGAAGTTTTATAAAATGATAAAATTTATGTGTATTTTCTTAGGTAATTTTTTGTATGATTCTTAATTTAAAATATACTATATTTCTCCTCTTTGTGAATTCTTATTCTTTACTGAACATTTGAAATGGGAAAAAAGATTGAGTTTGTTATTGTAAAGGATACAAGATGGAATATAATCAAATATGTAGTAATTAACATAGCATATTTTTACTATACAAAGAGGTATTTTGTTTGACCCGCATGATTTGTCTTGTATATTTTGTTTTCTTAATAATGAAGACTGCAACCATCTTTTCTTTCTTTGCTCGTTTAGTAAAGGAGTGTGGGAGAAGCGGTTTTTAGGTTGTTGCGAAAGAGTTTACAAACTGATTTAGTAGACTGGAACCATTTTTTGTTGTTTGGTGACTTGGTAAAAATGAAGAAAGGTGGATGCGTTCGTTACTTAATTTGGCTGGCTACGTGGAATATTTGGAAACATAGAAACAATTAATGTGATTTTCAATGGAGTCATCCCGAATGTTGTTTTCCTCTTGGATGATATTAAAGTCTCATCTTGGATGTGGTTTAGTGGTCGATATGGTAGAAAATCTTGCTTTTCTTTTTCAGATTGGTGTTTTGATCCTATAGTTTATTTCCAAAGCATACAATAATTTGTTTTGAGTTGTAAGAGATTGAATACCCCTTATACTCCCTTATAATATATCATGCTTATAAAAAAAAATGTAATCCTATTACAAGTGCTTGTAATAATAATTATTATTATTACTGTTGTAAAAGCACAAAATCATCTTTGATAACCCTGCTTGAAAGGGCAATAACATTGTCTCTCGATCTTTGATATCCCTGCTTATGTATTGTTTGATGCCTTTGAGTGCAAGCTAGTAGTAGAAGGACATGACATTATACATTTTGTATTTTATGGCTTCCAATAACTTAAAAGTTGAAGACTATTTGTAAATTTATAATGAGCTAGAAGTAGAGAAAAAGAATTTAAAAATTGTTAGGGTTAGGTCACGAGGAGCAGACGAGGATCATTAATATTGGGCTTAAGAACAATCATACAAGTAAATTGGACATCACAATTTTACTTTTCTGAACAATGTATCACTTCATGGGTCCCTTCATTTATAAAGTGTTCGACCTCCACTTTTCTAAACAATGTATCACAACAGTTAATTAAGTTATAAAAGAGAAGTTTATAAGATGATTTATATCGGATAAAAATAATGTAACGACCCAAAATTTAGTATTCGTTATTTAATTATTTTATTACGCGAGGGCGTGATTTATAATTAAATTATTAAGCGGCAGATAATCATTTAGCGAGAACGTAAGTTAATGAGCGAGAAGTTATGTTGTTTGGGCCTTTGGGCGTAGAATAGGCATTGGGCCTAAGCCAAGTGGGCTTTGATCCATGAGAATAGAGAGAGAGCTATAAGTAGCCAAGTCAACCATGAATAGTCTCATAAGTTGCAATTCTTGAGAAGTTGAAGAGCTTAGCTAGGGCAAGGAGCTCATGGGGGAGAAAGAGAAGAGCAAGCTTGTGGATTCGTCGAGCTAAGGTACGAGAGTTAGATTACATATTCGTGAGTGATTCGGAAGAGGGGAGGATGTCGATTCCTCCATTCCCAAACTCTTTCCACTCTATTTTCTTGTGGGTTTTGTGGGTGATTTTCTTAATGGAAAATGGATTCTTTTGATCCTAACATGTGTAGTGAACTCATGGTAGATGAGGTAAACAACTTTGGGGAGTTGAAAATGGGAATATGTAGATGTTTGATCAATGATTTGCATGTTTATGCAACTTTGCTTATTTTGCAAGAAATTGGCATGATTTTGATTATTTGAGGTATTTGGATGTTTGGAAGGGATGATTAATGTTCCTTGATACCATATATGTTTGGAATGGCTATTTATATGAATTTATAACATGTTTGGATGAATTTTTGAGTTGATTCAATGTTAAACCGCCTTAGAAAACTCAAGAACAGATATTCTGGTGTAGTTCGCTACGGATTCGCTACGGATTCGCTTAGCGAATAAGTTCGCTACGGATTCGCTACGGATTCGCTTAGCGAATAAGTTCGCTACGGGTTCGCTATCTGTTCGCCATGTACCTGCAACCCTCTGATGTAGTTCGCTACCTGTTCGCTACAGCGAACGTGTTCGCTACGTGTTCGCTACGTGTTCGCTACGTGTTCGCTACGGGTTCGCTACGGATTCGCTCAGCGAACAGCACTGTGACAGCAACTTTTTGATAATTGTTTTAAGTGCAATTAGGCACTTGTAACATGGTTTAAGGGTATCCTTACATGTTTGTTGATACATGTTGATGTTGTTAATGCTTATTGTTAATCGTTATATGATTGATAAACGTGTATGCAATAAGTTATAGCTTAAAGTGAGCAATGAGATGTTTTAGCATTAATTTGCAATGTTAAGGAAATGATGTGTGTTTTATGACATAAGTGTAAATGAAACCTTATGTGTATAAAAATGGTTATGCAGATAATTATCTTGTGAATAATTATGATTTGAGTGATAGGATATTGTGTTATCCTAATGTGTTAGAGATATTTATCATGTGAATAATTATGAACTGAGTAATAGGATATTGTGTTATCCTAATGTGTTAAATGTTGGAATTGTGTTTCCGCATTCATAAAAGAGTAGCTTCGAGCTAGAAATATCATATTGATGATATGTGTAAACATACATGCATTCATGTATATATATGTTGAATTGGAAACTTGGGTTCCAATAGATTTAAATGGATTTTTGAGTCCATAAGGAAGCCGAGGATCGGATTTGATGAATCCATAAGATCTAGAGCTGCTATCCAGCAGGATATAAAACTGTTTAACTTATCCATGAGGGATATGAAGGTTTGGTAAGTTCCGAACAATCCGGCAAGATGTAAAACTGTTTAACTTATCCATGAGGGGTAAAAGGCAATTGGTACCACATGCATTAGTCGTGTCTAGGGATGACATGACATTGGATAATTGGCATTAGATGCATTAGGGTAAATGCACATGTATTTGATAATTGTTATGTGACATTATCTGATTGGATTGTAATGTGTTTTCCGTATGTGTTAAGCTTTGGTATTTACTAATTGTTTAATACTGTGATTGTTGCCATGTCTTGGTATATGAGCAGAGTCCGTCATGACTATAAAATGAACAAGTGTAGAGTCCGTCATGACTATAAAATGAACAAGTGTAGAGTCCGTCATGACTATAAAATGAACACTTTGGTAGTGTCCGAGAAGACGTGAAACTATATGATTAGGGTGTTTGTAAATGAATGATTAATTGGTAGTCGTATTTGACGATGTATGTGCGTGAGTTAGAAAAGTATGATAGCGTGTGAAGTGTGTAGTATACTACTCACACTTATATTTATGTTTATGTTTTCTAACTCTCTGCTTTGTGTTAATTGCTGGACCTTTGGGGGTCCAGGTTGACAGGTTATGCGTTAGCCTCGTCCGAGTGCAATGGTGAAGCTCTGCTCTGATTGAGACACGGGAAAAAGGGGTTTTTATATGTGTATGCATGTAGTCCTCTTAGTATACTCTGTTGGTCTTAAGCTTTCATTTGAAAAGTATCCGTTTTGTATAACTAATAACGCATCGTTCGATGCGAGGTTTTGTTTTTAGTTCATTCGAATATTTTACTAGATAAATGTATTAGTATTATCTTTGAATGAAGTTTGTGATATTCAAACCAGCGCTTTATAATCAGATTTTCAATTCTCCGCTGCGTATTTTCGAAAAAGATTTTATAAAGGCAGAGTTAATTAAATAACGGGTTTGGGTGTTACAAAGTGGTATCAGAGCAGGTCGTCTTCGGACTGTGAGGTTGTGTGTCAATCAGAGCCGGTCTGTGCAGTCAGATCGAGTGAGCGTGTGTGCCAGTTGTGTCTGTCTTTTCTTGTTGTGTGTACTTGATGCGATTGATACTTATCATTGTTATAAGTTATCAAGTCAAGTAGTGGTTGAGTATTTTTATGCTTAAGTTTTAAAAATTTGTGTGGTTTGAACTTTGGTTTGTAGATACTTATTGCTAATAGTTGATGATCCAGCATGATGTAAAACTGCATGTGATGAAGATTTTGTTGAAAACATAAGATTATTTTCTTTTGAGTAAGTGAAAATGAATTTTTCACTAGAGTGAGAAAGGAGTAGGATGTAAGTAGATCCTAATGTGTGTTGTTATATGTTTGTTTATAACATGTGGTAGATTGATTACTAGTACTTAGTGTGGTTCTTTAATTGAGCTATGTGAATGTATTCTCATGATGAGAACTTGTTTTAGAACATGCTATGTTTTATACATGTTTGAGTAGATGTTGTAAGTAAGCGGGCAAATGAAATGTAATGCATGTACTTGACTTGATGTCTTGTGTACATGGATGTTTCATTGTCTTACATATAGTTTAGTTATAAATATATGTATTGACATGTTGTTGTGTTTATGTATGCTAGTTGTTACGTAGGTTGTTACATTAGCATAGATGGGAATAGTGTGTTTATGTATTTTGTAGTGGTGTGTATGTCAAGAGGACTGCACAGGGGTTTTGAGTAGATGCTTAGATATCTTACCTTATGTTTACCCTTTTCATACGACATGCATGTGAATGCTGTCGGTATTAGATTTCTCTTGGGAGGAATAAATTTGGAATCGATAGGACGGTTAGGTGCTTACACCGGATGTTCTAGTGGAAGTATAAAGGTGGGTTTGAGATAAGTGGGGGAGAATATTTTGTCTCTCCAAGATGTTTCGAACGCGAGAAGTAAGGACGAATAGAGATGTTCTTGAAGTGGATTGTTTAAGATTGAGTAGCATTGTTCGAAGTGGAGTTCTTATTTGGAGAATACTTTGGAGGAAGTATCAGATGATCATTTCGGAGTGAGTCGGAATGAAGTTGTTTAGCCGTAGGGAGAATGTGGCCATTGGGGAACGATGGAGCAGATTGAATGTTAAGTGAACACCGTTGCTGGGAAACGAAGAAGACGTGTGCGTCGAGGGTAAGAAAAAAACTAGTGATGATCATACGACGAGTATGCGAATGGTGGATACCTTGAGGGTTAAGTTAAATGGGAGATTGATGTCGAGGATGGAAGGTGTGGTTAGGGAACCGAAAACCCGATTACAATAAGTGGGACTGGTGGTGTTTCTAGCGAAACTCGTAGCAAGAATGTTCCATTGTTTGGTTGTCTTTCACTTGATGGTTCATCCTCAAAGAGGAGGAAGAGTGATAAAGATGGAAGCTTTGTTGATGAAAAGTTTTCAGAGGAATCTGATGAGAGTTGTGTTGGAATCAACAAGACGGAGATCATGGTTGTTTGGAAATCAACTCTTGATAGTAGCTGAGATTTAAATACAGAATTACTAGGTGATCAAGAAGAGCCTAGGAAGGATTTATAAAGGTTGAGTATGTTTGAACCGAGTGGTCATTTCTTGGAAAGATTTGAGAAACTAAGTGCGAAGTGTTACCTTTGGATGTTTGGGGATAAGAAAGTTAGCCTTTGGAAACGTGTCAAGCACGAGTATTAGAGAGACGTAAGAAAGTGACTTATGTCAAGTAAGAATTTGCGGAAAGGACTATCTCACACATAAGTGATTGTTGTGTTTGGAAAATGTGTATTAAGAATTTGGAAGCAATGCTCAAAGTAAGTGTCAAATGATGTTTTGTAGCAATTGGAAAAAGTTAACTATGAAATGGAAAAGTCGGTGGAGATTAGAGATGTCGGACACATCGTATCTATGGGAATAGTATAGTAATACCATGTGGGAAGGAAATAAATGATTATGGATATTTTCGTCGTGAACGGTGGGATGATAGTGAGTCGACGAGTGACTTAAGGTAATATTTTGGATAAGAATATTTCGACAGGAAATGATATCGGGAAGGTCATGTTAAGGAAGTCAGAAATTGGATAAGAGATTATTTGGAAAATAAAACAGTTATGATGGGGTTCGACGCAATGATTTGGGAGTTACGAAGGAAAAGAATTTGACGGTTGGAGATAATATATTTTTGGAATGTGTTAAGAACTTTGAGAGGTCGGACAACAAATGAGCGTAGAAGTTGTGCTACCGAATGAATGGTTGGAGTGAGATTCGACGCAGTCAAGAACTTATGGAGTTTGAAAAGTTGTGAAGTATGCAACGGAAGGGTCTTTCGGAGTATTTTGGGTTAAGTGGTTTTGTTTTGGAGTGGTGCTGCGAGTACCGTAAGATGTTAAGAGAAAGTTTTAAGTAGTTTGATGAGAATGGTTTATGCCATCATCACGATTGTTGACTATCTATCGACAAATCAAGGGATTAGCTGTCCTTGATCTATTGTTGATGAGTAGACGAGATTGTGTCGATTGGGATTGACTGATTTTGTCAAACTTGGTATGATTTGGAGTTTGTATGTGTTGTTGGTATGAATTCGGAAGAAGTGTGATTTTGAATCGGGGTTTGTGTAAGAGATCGTATCGGTTAAGGTGTTATGACTAAGAAACCCGTTGGTTAGAATGCAAGTTGGAATTAGAAAGTCGGATGAGGGAGTTTATCCGGAGTTGTGTTTTGGTCGGGTAATTTTCGAGGGCGAAAATCTTTTAAGGGGGGTAGAGTTGTAACGACCCAAAATTTAGTATTCGTTATTTAATTATTTTATTACGCGAGGGCGTGATTTATAATTAAATTATTAAGCGGCAGATAATCATTTAGCGAGAACGTAAGTTAATGAGCGAGAAGTTATGTTGTTTGGGCCTTTGGGCGTAGAATAGGCATTGGGCCTAAGCCAAGTGGGCTTTGATCCATGAGAATAGAGAGAGAGCTATAAGTAGCCAAGTCAACCATGAATAGTCTCATAAGTTGCAATTCTTGAGAAGTTGAAGAGCTTAGCTAGGGCAAGGAGCTCATGGGGGAGAAAGAGAAGAGCAAGCTTGTGGATTCGTCGAGCTAAGGTACGAGAGTTAGATTACATATTCGTGAGTGATTCGGAAGAGGGGAGGATGTCGATTCCTCCATTCCCAAACTCTTTCCACTCTATTTTCTTGTGGGTTTTGTGGGTGATTTTCTTAATGGAAAATGGATTCTTTTGATCCTAACATGTGTAGTGAACTCATGGTAGATGAGGTAAACAACTTTGGGGAGTTGAAAATAGGAATATGTAGATGTTTGATCAATGATTTGCATGTTTATGCAACTTTGCTTATTTTGCAAGAAATTGGCATGATTTTGATTATTTGAGGTATTTGGATGTTTGGAAGGGATGATTAATGTTCCTTGATACCATATATGTTTGGAATGGCTATTTATATGAATTTATAACATGTTTGGATGAATTTTTGAGTTGATTCAATGTTAAACCGCCTTAGAAAACTCAAGAACAGATATTCTGGTGTAGTTCGCTACGGATTCGCTACGGATTCGCTTAGCGAATAAGTTCGCTACGGATTCGCTACGGATTCGCTTAGCGAATAAGTTCGCTACGGGTTCGCTATCTGTTCGCCATGTACCTGCAACCCTCTGATGTAGTTCGCTACCTGTTCGCTACAGCGAACGTGTTCGCTACGTGTTCGCTACGTGTTCGCTACGTGTTCGCTACGGGTTCGCTACGGATTCGCTCAGCGAACAGCACTGTGACAGCAACTTTTTGATAATTGTTTTAAGTGCAATTAGGCACTTGTAACATGGTTTAAGGGTATCCTTACATGTTTGTTGATACATGTTGATGTTGTTAATGCTTATTGTTAATCGTTATATGATTGATAAACGTGTATGCAATAAGTTATAGCTTAAAGTGAGCAATGAGATGTTTTAGCATTAATTTGCAATGTTAAGGAAATGATGTGTGTTTTATGACATAAGTGTAAATGAAACCTTATGTGTATAAAAATGGTTATGCAGATAATTATCTTGTGAATAATTATGATTTGAGTGATAGGATATTGTGTTATCCTAATGTGTTAGAGATATTTATCATGTGAATAATTATGAACTGAGTAATAGGATATTGTTTTATCCTAATGTGTTAAATGTTGAAATTGTGTTTCCGCATTCATAAAAGAGTAGCTTCGAGCTAGAAATATCATATTGATGATATGTGTAAACATACATGCATTCATGTATATATATGTTGAATTGGAAACTTGGGTTCCAATAGATTTAAATGGATTTTTGAGTCCATAAGGAAGCCGAGGATCGGATTTGATGAATCCATAAGATCTAGAGCTGCTATCCAGCAGGATATAAAACTGTTTAACTTATCCATGAGGGATATGAAGGTTTGGTAAGTTCCGAACAATCCGGCAAGATGTAAAACTGTTTAACTTATCCATGAGGGGTAAAAGGCAATTGGTACCACATGCATTAGTCGTGTCTAGGGATGACATGACATTGGATAATTGGCATTAGATGCATTAGGGTAAATGCACATGTATTTGATAATTGTTATGTGACATTATCTGATTGGATTGTAATGTGTTTTCCGTATGTGTTAAGCTTTGGTATTTACTAATTGTTTAATACTGTGATTGTTGCCATGTCTTGGTATATGAGCAGAGTCCGTCATGACTATAAAATGAACAAGTGTAGAGTCCGTCATGACTATAAAATGAACAAGTGTAGAGTCCGTCATGACTATAAAATGAACACTTTGGTAGTGTCCGAGAAGACGTGAAACTATATGATTAGGGTGTTTGTAAATGAATGATTAATTGGTAGTCGTATTTGACGATGTATGTGCGTGAGTTAGAAAAGTATGATAGCGTGTGAAGTGTGTAGTATACTACTCACACTTATATTTATGTTTATGTTTTCTAACTCTCTGCTTTGTGTTAATTGCTGGACCTTTGGGGGTCCAGGTTGACAGGTTATGCGTTAGCCTCGTCCGAGTGCAATGGTGAAGCTCTGCTCTGATTGAGACACGGGAAAAAGGGGTTTTTATATGTGTATGCATGTAGTCCTCTTAGTATACTCTGTTGGTCTTAAGCTTTCATTTGAAAAGTATCCGTTTTGTATAACTAATAACGCATCGTTCGATGCGAGGTTTTGTTTTTAGTTCATTCGAATATTTTACTAGATAAATGTATTAGTATTATCTTTGAATGAAGTTTGTGATATTCAAACCAGCGCTTTATAATCAGATTTTCAATTCTCCGCTGCGTATTTTCGAAAAAGATTTTATAAAGGCAGAGTTAATTAAATAACGGGTTTGGGTGTTACAAATAACATATAAGTAAATTATACATTGTATTTTTACTCAAAATATTAAATTTATAGATTATTTCATTTTTAGTATACGCTCAATCATACCTTTTTAAAATAATATACAAGTTCTAATTTCACATTTACTACACAATAAACATTTTTGGTATGAAAAAAGCTAGGTACATTTCTTTGAATAAAACGACAAACACACATTGTGAAATATAAAGATGGTGGTAGGGGACGGCTAGCCCAATACATTAATTAAGAAATGCATAGTTCAATCCTTATCAACTTATTGCCGACATTTTGGAGGACGTTCTCAATTTGATTTGTAGCAATATTCAATATTTTTATTTAGTCTTTAATTTTTGTAAGACATTTTTTAAGTTTGTATTTTTTTGGTAATTAGGAGAAAAAAACTAAACTTAACTCATATTATTAATCAAATTATTCTCAAGAAAAAATTGAATAAAAAATGATGCACCTAGTTCAAGAATTAGCCGTCTAGCTAAAATCTGACTTTAGAAATAGGGGTACTAAAAAAATTTGTTGTCTTTGTAAATAGAAGACCAAAAATTTGACTTTCGAAATAGGAGAACTAAAAGTTTAAAAACATCACAAAAATGAGATCAGATGAAAACATCACTTTATTTCTAAAACAAAAACATCACAAAAATGAGATGAGATGAAATGTGAATAATGTACATTTTCATCACTTTAACGCGAACGACAAATAACAATTATTTTTTTTATAATAGACAATGTCACAAAGAAGAATATAAAATGTCACCAAGGAAAATAAAATAAGGAAAAGGGTTAAGGGTTTGAGCTGTACTAATTCATTTAGAGGAAATAAATATAAATCTTTGAGTGTATTTTGAGCGCTAAAGTCATTCTTGTCTTAGAATGATGCACTATCCTCTCACCTTTATTTTAATTAAATAACAATAAATAAATATAAAAATCCAATAGCAAAAATACCATTGCCAAATTATTTTGGTTATATAAAGAGAAAAAAGAAGGAAAAACTACAAGGGAATTACTCCCTAGTAAACATTACACCTCAAGCATCATCGTGGAATGATAAGGAAAATCATGTGATATTTTTTTTCTTTTCACACTCACATGTGTAATTTTTTAGAAAACCTTGGAAAAAAGAGACAAATTTTCGATATATGCTCAAATCTGTCAAAATAAACTATTAGGATTTGAGAGGCCTATACTCAACCACAAAAGCTAGCTTGAGAGTTGAGGTTTGCACTACACTTATAAAGACTATCTTTACCATATCTCTAGCCAATGTGGGACTTCTAATACACTCCCTCACGTTCAGAACTGAACAAGCTGGAACGTGAAATCAACAACAACGGGTGGCCCAAATATGGGAGGTCTCCACAACAAACAACAAATGGATCTAGGATAGGCTCTGATACCATATTAGAGTTTGAGAGGCATATACTCAACCACAAAAGTTAGCTTGAGAGTTGAGACTACACTTATAAAGGCTATCTTTACCATATCTCTAGCCAATGTGGGACTTCTAACATAAACTACATGGTTTTGATAAACTTCCTATATTTTGGGGAGGGGGTGTAATAAGAAGTTGTCAGAAAAAGAACCTCCCAACTTTATGTATCTAATCCAAAGCCCAATAAACTTACTTTTGAAGAGGCCCATCATTAACAAAAATAAAAAAAAAACATTTTAAAAATTAATTTGTTTTTTCTCAAAAAGAAAAAATAAACAAAAAAAGAAAAGCAACTCAGTCACAGTCAGCATCTACATCATCAAGCTGGAGTCACACGCAGCAGTGAACTACTCAACTTCCCGGAAAACGATTTACGGCCGCCATAGCCACCGCTGCAGAACAAAATTGCGTCGTAGCAGATCTCGAGTAACACTCACTTCAACTGAATCAAATTGGATATATGACAAGGTTTGTGCTTTATAATTGAGTTTTTTTGCCCCCATTTCTCACTTTATTAATTTTATCAATTTTAACTTAACCTATTATAATATGATGAAGTATTTAAGTATAAATTGCATTTTTTTTTTAAATATTTAAGTAACAAATTCTGAGTTTTGTCATGAGATAAGTAAAGTCTAGCAAAAAATTGTTTCCGGAATCGAACTCGGGTTCTTCGGAACGATTTATCCTAGGGGGCTCAGTAAATACTTGAGCCCAATGTATTGGTTGTTTCTTTTCAAATTTAGATAGATGTGTTATTGTTGCATAGGTTGAAAATTTATATTTTTCATAGATGGGAAGGAGGGGTAGTTTGGGGAGGAGGGTGCTTCTTATCTCTATAAGATGTTGCTTGCTGTTGTTGACCATTAAGAGTCCTCGGCCTCCCCGGCTTGACACTATGTTTATAAGTGGGGGTAGTCTGCATCTTATAAGCCAGTTTTGTAATGTTGAGTTAAGCTCGAATCAAAATTCCAATATAGTATTACGGTCTATCCAAAATTCGTTGGGCCACTTGCTATCAAACTATCTCTATGGGGCCACTCGGGTCATTTTATAAGTGGGTGTAGAAGACTGAGTTAGGCCCGACCCAAAATTCTAATACTTGCTTTCCAATTCTAGGGATGAATTACATCTCGATGGGTTCTTGGTATCTCATTAGTTATTGGCAAGACCTATATTGAATTAAGATATGGATTGAAAAAAGTGTACAAAGAGAACTCTTCTCACCTTCTGAGCTGATTTTGTAAGGATGAGTTTGACCTGATATAAAAACCTAATAGTCATTAAAAGAAAAGCTCAATCACAGATATAAACTTGCAGAACTTCAAGGGTCTGAATTTCTCTGCAAAAGGCCTTTATTAGGTCATGGTTCAATTTCTTTAAACCGGGATGAAACTGTGGTCGAAAAGCTTAAATAACCGAATATTAGATTTTTCCGGTTCATGGTTCAACCGGTTGAACCATTCGGTTTTGTATAAATAGTTTTAAAGCATTGATTTGTATACTTCATAGCCAACCACCTTAGCTATCTCAGTCTTGCTAGTCAATCCTAACTAACTACTTAATGTGTTGTGTGTTAAAATATATCTGTTAGCTATCCCATTCTAGACTTGCTTTGTCTCTTTGGTCATCAAGTAATCTGATACTTTATTTCGTGCATACGAAAGAAAGAAAGTGTAGTTCTGAGTATTATATTCTCTGTTCTTTATTTTGCATACTTGTGCATTGAAAGTGCTTCTATAAGCCTGTTAATTCATGTTTCAGTCGGATATCACTTTTTAGCTGATATATTTCTCATTGCTCTTCTTTCAGGTTTAAATATCTGTAATCCAACTTTTCTGTTAATACGGACAACAGAATGTCAGAAGGAGCCAGTCTTGTGCTAGAATCATCTGAAAATGGCACAGATTTGTCTCAGGATGACATTGGCACTGTTGAGGAAACACCAGAGGAAACAATCTTGTCAAGACAAACTTCTGTTAACCTTGTTCCTTTTATTGGTCAGAGATTTGTCTCTCAAGAAGCTGCTTATGAGTTTTATTGCAGTTTTGCTAAACAATTTGGCTTTTCTATTAGACGACACCGCACCCGAGGGAAAGATGGGGTTGGCCGAGGAGTTACAAGGAGGGATTTTACTTGCCATCGCGGCGGATTTCCCCAGAATAAACCTTCTGAAGATGGGGGAGGGGGGAAGGCGCAAAGGAACCGTAAATCATCTCGCTGTGGTTGCCAAGCATACATGCGGATAGTGAAAAGGGTAGATTTTGATGTTCCTGAATGGCGTGTTACTGGTTTTAGAAATATCCACAATCACGAGTTGTTAAAATCCAATGAGGTGCATCTTCTTCCATCACACTGTCCGATATCTCCTGATGATAAGAGCCGCATATGCATATTTGCTAAAGCTGGAATGTCAGTCAGGCAAATGCTAAGATTAATGGAGCTAGAGAAAGGCATCAAACTTGGTTGTCTTCCTTTTACAGAGATAGATGTGAGAAACTTGTTGCAATCTTTCAGAAATGTGGATAAAGATAATGATGCTATTGATCTGATTGCTATGTGTAAGAGATTAAAGGATGAAAACCACAACTTCAAGTATGAATTCAAGATAGATAGTAATAACAGGCTTGAGTACATCGCATGGTCCTACGGCTCATCAATTCAATCATACGAGGTATTTGGTGATGCTGTGGTTTTTGATACAACGTACCGAGTAGAAGCTTATGATATGCTGTTGGGAATTTGGCTTGGAGTGGACAATAATGGAATGTTATGTTGCTTTAGTTGTGCACTTCTACGTGATGAAAATATGCTGTCTTTTTCATGGGCCTTAAAGGTATGATAATAACTGTATGATGTTGCAACTTCAACTTGACCATCTTTACTTCTTGTTTGCTTGCTATTTGGTGTAGGCTTTGAATTGTTATGCCAAACCTGCCATAGTACTAGCTATTGATAGTTTTCTTCGATAAAATATGATGGTATTGTTCTTTTCATTTAGTTTCCTTTTTCAATAATAACATATAGATAATTAGGAGAAATTGTTCATGTGGTCCTTAAGTTATTTTATTGTATCAGATCATAACGTATATGCCGTTTACCTTTTCTACAATTCTCGTTAAAAAAATGCCTATCTAGCTGTTACGGGTCTGATATTGATTAAACGGCGTCGACGTTGCATCCTCATTTCACCTTCCTTATTTTTGGTTTTTCCACATATTATCTTCTTTCTTCCCCTGTCACCACACCAGGCTCCCAAAAGGGTTCTTCTCCTTTGATGTGACTACATGGAAGACTATAAAGTACACTTCACTGCATCATCTATCCCCCTTCGTTCCCACTCTCACTCAATTCACTCGTCAATTTTTTGTGTTTGCAGGCCATGGTTCCCTTTCAGGCATTGCAAGCCTTTGCTAATTAGTTATCTGTTTGCCAAAATTTTTTTTGCAACTTTAATTCAAAAGGACTTTTATAACTTTAGGAACAGCAAAGTTTTGATCTTAAATAATGGACTTTTGCTGGTTTTAGACTTGTATTGAGACAGTTGGTCACAATTTTACACTCGATAATACAGCTTTTGATGAAATTGATCACACAAGCTGTGATGGGTTGTGGTTTCCAGGACGAATGGCGCCATATTTCTAGGGATTCAATTATAGCTTTCTAGACAAACTATTGTAGCTTTTCATCTTCCGTTTGATTTCTAGGGTTTCATTTTTTTTGGAGAAGGTGAAATGGGGAAGCCATGTCGACGCCGTTTAATCCACATCAGACTTGTAACTGTCACATAGATGTTTTTGAAACAGAAGAGGTAAAACAGGCCAATGGCGTGCACATTATGAGAGTTAAGGATCAACTCTGGAAAAAAAAATTAAGGACTAATCTGCTACAATAAAATAACCTAAAGAAGCACAGGTGCAATTTTGCCTAATAAATATTTGGGTTTTAAGAAAAAAGTATTTAATGCTATACTAGGATTGTCTAAGTAATTAATGCGTGTATTTTACTATTAAAAGTTTCTATGTTTAATAATTCCTTAACATCAGTAAAACCCTAAATACCAAAACCACAAAAATTTCTGTATTCTTTGTTTATTTGAAAAATGTGATCCTTTGCTCCTTAAACGTGTGATTTCTTAAAAATGTCTTGGTTCGTGAGGAAAGGACTTGAGTAATCGGAGCATGGGATCGTGAATCTGACTGAAAGAATAATCTCTTGTCTATTGAATCTAAGCATTCCCTAGGAAGCAAAAATATGTGTCTAATTTTTTTTCTTAATATGAAATCAGTAGACTGATGTTTTTGCACCAGTATTTGTACAGAAGAGGAGTGCTAGCAACACACTCTTTAACAAACACACTCTAACACACTCTCTTCTATTGGTTAAAATTTATATGGGTCCCATAAAAGTTATATGGGTCCACATTTTTTTATGGGACCCATGTGAATTTCAACCAATAAAAGAGAGTGTGTTGGAGTGTGTTTGTTAAAGAGTGTGTTGGAGTGTGTTGCTAGCATTATTCTTGTTGAGAAAATTTTTCTTCATATGATGTTTATGTTTACGAGGTCTGATTGATTTGACATTTCATCTTATTGACATTATGCAGGCTTTCTTGGGCTTCATGAAAGGAAAAGCTCCACAAACAATACTGACGGATCACAACACGTGGCTGAAAGACGCTATTGCTGTTGAAATGCCTGAAAGTAAACACGCGTTTTGTATATGGCATATTCTTTCCAAGTTCTCTGACTGGTTTTCTATACTTCTTGGATCACAATATGACTTGTGGAAAGCTGAGTTCCATCGGCTCTACAATTTGGAAATGGTGGATGATTTCGAAGAAGGCTGGAGGCTAATGGTCAATAAATATGGACTCCATGCAAATAAACATATTATTAGCCTATACTCATTAAGGACATTTTGGGCTTTACCATTCTTGAGACGATACTTCTTTGCAGGATTAACCAGTACATGTCAGACCGAGTCCATTAATGTTTTCATTCAACGGTTCTTGAGTGCACAATCTCAACCAGAACGCTTTTTAGAGCAAGTCTGTGATATATAATATCTTTCATTTAGTTCTGTTTATGGGTATGCTATTTCGATATTTTAACTGTCGTTTATTTCAGGTGGCTGATATTGTTGATTTTAATGACCGAGCCGGACCAAAGCAAAAGATGCAAAGGAAAATGCAGAAAGTGTGCCTCAAAACAGGTTCACCTATAGAATCCCATGCTGCCACTATACTTACTCCTTATGCCTTGAGCAAACTTCAAGAAGAGCTAGTTTCGGCACCACAATATGCATCATTTCTGGTTGATGAAGGTGTTTTCCAGGTCAGACACCACTCTCAGACTGATGGAGGTTGCAAAGTGCTTTGGCTTCCTTGTCAAGAGCACATCAGCTGCACCTGCCATCTGTTTGAGTTTTCAGGCATCTTATGTAAACATGTTCTACGAGTCATGTCAACTAATAACTGTTTTCACATCCCGGATCAATATTTACCAGTCCGTTGGCGAAGCATTGGTTCGTCTTCTCTTAACCATTTTCAGGGTACAACTAGCAGGGATCAGCCTGAAAGGATACAATTTTTGGAATCATTGGTTTCAACACTTCTAATGGAATCCGTTGAAACTGATGAACGCCTTGATGTTGCTTGTGACCAAGTTTCCATGGTGCTATCACGTATCAAAACTCTTCCCCGATCATCACACGGGGTAAATGACATTACATTTAATTATGCATCAGATTCATTGATACCGCCAGAGGTAGAAGATACTGACGAAATTATTCATGGTTTTACAATTGCAAATACTCATGATTCTATGGCTTTAGGCAAGTTAAAGGATAGAAGGGCAAGAGACGGAGTTGATCTCAGTAGAAAATGTAGGCAGTTCTCAGCACCATTATGTGGACAATATGGACATGATGAATCTGATTGCTCAATAATGGCAGATGATAATATAAATGAAGATGCATTAGGGTATATGCAGTAAGTCGGTAGAAGTAACTAGGTGTACAAAGTAAATGCATTTTTTCAGGGGTTTCATAAATGCATTTTTATTGTAATGTTTATTTTTTTACATCCATTTGTTTTCTCCAATTCAGTGATACACAAATTGTCTAACACTCTTGTGAAAATATTTCAATCCTATTTATATTAATTTTGTGGTCATTCAGAAGTCTTGTTTGGATAAGTTTATTTAGACGAACTTATAGAAAAACATATTCCTAGAAGCTCAGATGTGAAGTTATTCTAGGTAAGTTAATATTCTGTTTTGATGAAAACTTGCTTCTGAAAGTTTTTACAATTACATTAGTTGACACAAGTGCGATCGGGAGGGTGCTGAAACCACTTGATACTAGAACTGACCCCCGAACAAGATTAAACTGGCGGTGAAAGCCAAAAAAAAAAAAGCTATTTGAATAAGTTATAACATGAGCTCTTTTTGGAGCTTTTGTACAAAATTGAATTATCTAGACCACTTATAGAGTAGTTGTTAAAAGTATTTTAAGAAAGGAAATACAATAACTGGGATTCCAGTGATAATTTCTATAATTTTTCTTTGAAATTAACTCTGACCTCCAAAATAGACCCTCATAGATACTAGTAATAATTCATTTTCTTCATCCAATAATTGATCAATTATATCATAATACTATATTCTAAGCTATTTTACAAAATTTGATGTGTACATATATACATATCGATCCTTGGGTGGGACTAAATATTACTCGATTTGTTGCAAATGAATACTGATTACTGCTATATGCCTATACATACATAGACGAAGTGTGTGAGTTTCACTGCTAAATTTAAAATAACCGATATAGAATTATATACACATTATTACATGTTACGAGTTATATAATACACAAGCATTTTCGGCGCCTTATTACAATATAGAATTATACATTTTGGACATTGCCATACCTATATGAGCTCATTCTGAAGAATCTTGATCTCCCAAAGAAGCTTTACTTAACCTACTAGGCAATAATTTGACATTGTTATTACTTGCAAATTTTCTTCTTCCATTTTTTCTTAGATGAGATCTCAATATAGCTCTCTTTGCTAGTTCTTTCCCCACATTGGATTTATTTGTGACATTTGTGTCAGAAATTTCTTCTGAAGAGATTCCTTGGTTAGAAGAAGAGGCTTTCTCTGAAGCCATGATTTTGGTTTTGGAACATATAAATGAAGAATAGAACCAATTAAATATGATTAAGAAAGAACAAAGGTGTTAGGCTTTTTAAGATGGTTTCATAGACACTTTTCATGCATCACAAGCAAAGAGAATATGTGTTGGATAGCAAAGAAGTTAATGGGGTGCAAAAGGAATCACTTGTTAGAAGTTTGTTACTTGTAAAATATGAATTATTATATGCTGTCTTGTTAATTACTCATGTAAAAATGGACGGTTGAAATATTCGTTTATTTTACTTACATGTATCTGAGAAACTATTTATCCTAAGTTCGTAGAGGATTTTATTTGCGAATATCTGTGAGTATTTTTTTTTTAAGACAATTGTGTGTGATTATGTGAGTATTATTTTTTTTAATTACATTCTAGTAGTAAGTATTTCTTTTAACTACGAATTGAACTTTAATTTACAACTCTATGAGAAACTAACCAATCCAAAACTCAACCTCAATTGGTTATATGATGTTGGAGAAAAATCATACATATACCAAAGATTTAGGACCAAAGGACAAACGAAATAGACCACTTAGAAAATAATACATTACTACAAGACATATGATTGACGTATTTTGGCATTTATTTATCTTTACCAAATTTTGTCAAACAAAAAAAATATTATCGTCACCAAATTAAATACATTTAAAAAAAAAAATTGTTTACTACATTATAAATAACAAATAAAAATTATAAAGTTTTGTGAAAACTTGGAAATCTATCAAGGATGTACAAGTATAAAATGTGTTCTTAACTCAAGTAAACACCTACTCAAACACTTGTGGTTATATCTATCATTATATGTAGCTTTTATTTTATATTGAAGGGTAAATACGTTCGAATTATGAATGAGTAGATTATAAAAAACCATATTTTTATTACTAGAGAATTTTTTTAACAATTAAATGGATTCACACGTAGAAAGAGAACAAAGGGATACTTCAATCTGTTGTAACTGAAAAGGTTTGTTGTAACCAACTCAATTGTTACTCATTGATTTTCAAAGTGATTACAATGCTAGACTTATATAGCTTGCCACACAAGCAACACAAATGGGCTTGATACAAACTAGGCCCAATACAAGCTAAGCCCAAACACACATATACAACTATCAACATACCCTCCCTTAAACTGATTTCTACAAACACAAACACTAAAAATCAGTTTATACACAAACTATTATACATCATGCTAAGCATACAAAATCTGCCATTCCCATTTTGCTTCTAAGATCACAGAATGTATCAAGCTTCAATGGCTTTGTCATAATGTCAGCTAGCTGGTCTTGAGTTCTGCAGTGAACCAGCTCAATGATGCCATCCTTTGCAAGGTCTCTAAGGAAGTGAAATCTGACATCAATATGTTTACATCTGCCATGTAGAATAGGGTTTTTTGAAAGCTTGATTGAAGAACTGTTATCACAGTTGATGATGGTTGCATTCTTCTGACTTATCCTTAGATGCTTCAACACATTTCCAAGCCAAACACACTGGCATGAGCAGGAGGCTGCTGCAACAAATTCTGCTTCAGTAGTAGACAGAGTTACTATAGGCTGCTTTCTTGAAGACCAAGAAATGGCACCACTTCCAAGCATAAACAAATATCCAGATGTACTCTTTCTATCATCTAGATCTCCAGCATAGTCTGAGTCAGTCCAAGCACTTAACTGCAGCTCATCACTAGTTTTCTTGTACAACACTCCATAACCAGCTGTCCCTTTAACATATCTCAAGATTCTTTTCAATGCAGCTTCATGAATCTCTGTTGGTCTATCCATAAATCTAGCTACAAGACACACTGAGAATGCCAAATCAGGTCTTGTTGCTAACAAATACATCAGGCTACCAACTATCTGCTTGTATCTTTTCTCATCACTTGCTTTTCCTGTTTCATTTTTCATCAACTTGCAGCCAGGCACAATTGGACTACTTACTGCATTACAGTTCTCCATGCCAAATTTGCTTAGTATCTCAGAAGCATATTTCATCTGATGGATGAAAATTCCATCACCAGTTTGACAAACCTCCACCCCTAAAAAGTACTTCATTTTTCCCAAATCTGACATTGCAAATCTATTCATCATTGATTGCTTGAAGGTATTGATGTGAACTAGATTGTTACCAGTGACAATTAGATCATCTACATATATACTAACAATGAGGATACCATCATTGTTATCTACCTTCTTGACAAACAAAGTGTGTTCAACAGGACATTTTTCAAATTTTTCACTTAAAAAATGAGCTTCAATCTTGCTATACCAGGCTCTAGGGGCTTGTTTAAGTCCATACAAAGCTTTTCTCAACTTATACACCTGCTTACTGTCACCCTTTAGATAACCTGCTGGCTGTTCTACATAGATGTCTTCAGTCAACTCACCATGTAAGAATGCACTCTTTACATCTAGCTGATAGACACACCATCCCTTGCTTGCAGCCAAAGCTAGCACTGTTCTAATGGTTTCCCATCTGGCAACAGGTGCAAAGACCTCACTATAGTCTATACCATACTTCTGAGTGTAGCCTTTAGCTACTAATCTTGCCTTGTGTTTGTCAATTTGACCCATTTCATTATACTTTGTTTTATAAATCCATTTCACTCCAATTGCTTTCATCCCTTCAGGTAAGACTGACAATTCCCAAGTGTTATTGTCTTCTATAGCTTTTATCTCAGCATCCATAGCATCTTTCCAAACTTGATGCTTGCAAGCCTCATCATAAGTGCATGGATCTTCACTACTGCTATAGACAGCCAAATTCTGCAATTCTTGCTCATTGTCAATTTCTGCACCCATCACAAAGTCTTTGAAGTGACCTGGAAGTCTCCTTATTCTAGGCTCCAGTTGATTACCATTTTCATCTGAACTTTCATCTTCTGCATCTGTACTCTCATATCCAATGTCCATATCTGAGCTGGACAAGGGAGGATCATGAGGTTCATGAGTAACCTGAGGCTCAACAGGTTCATCAATAGTAGCTGTGATTTCATCAGAGTCAACAAGAACTTCATTTCCATCACTTTCTTTCAGCTTATTGTCCCAATTCCATGCTTTTGATTCATCAAATACCACATCTCTGCTTATTATTACCTTTTTATCAATTGGATTGTACAGCTTGTAGGCCTTTGATTCATCACTTATGCCTAAATGAACATATTTGATGCTTTTGTTGTCCAATTTCTTCCTTTGACTATCTGGTACATGAGCAAAAGCAATGCATCCAAATACCCTGAAATGAGCAACAGATGGTTTAATACCACTCCAACATTCTTCAGGAGTCATATTCTTGACTGACACAGTTGGGCTTCTATTCATAATATGTGTACTCCATTTTACTGCTTCAGGCCAAAACCTTTTTGGTACATTTCTACTAGCTAGCATGCTTCTAACTATGTTCAAAAGTGTTCTATTTTTCCTTTCAGACACTCCATTTTGTTGTGGAGTGTAGGCTGCAGTGAGTTGTCTTTTAATGCCTTGAGAGGTGCAAAATTCATCAAAAGCATTGGAGGTATATTCACCTCCTCTGTCAGTCCTCAAGCATTGTATCTTGTTACCACTCTCATTTTCAACTAATGCTTTAAAATTTTTGAAATTTTCAAAAGCTTCTGATTTTTCTTTCAGCAAATAAACCCAAGTCTTTCTACTATAATCATCTGTAAAGGTTATAAAGTACCTTTTTCCTCCATTAGAGCTTGGATTTATAGGTCCACAGATATCAGAATGTATTAGTTGAAGTTTTTCAGTGGCTCTCCATTTTGCCTGCTTTGGAATTGCTTCTCTTTGTTGCTTGCCTGACAAGCAATCCGTGCATCTTCCTTCCATATCTTCTAATACAGGCAAACCATTAACCATATCAAGTTTGGTTAGTAATTTCAGGCCATTCACACTCAAATGTCCATATCTATTGTGCCACAACTGAGTTCTTTCTTGTTTGGAGAATTGCATACACATTGGCATTATAACTGGAGCTGAAATTAAAAACATTCTATTTGCAGTCATTTGAGTAGAGAATATCAAACCATTGTCATCATGATATCCCTTGCACATATTATCTTTGAACACAACAGTTACTTTCTTTTCTTGCAGTTGCCCAACACTTAGCAAATTTGTGGTGAGGCCTGGGAGATAGTATACATTGGTAATTACATGAATCTTTCCATTGATGAAAAGTTTCACATTACCCTTTCCCATGACAGACATCTTGGTATCATTACCTAATTTCACTGAATCTTTGAATGAAGAATCAAAATCATATAACCAGTCTTTTTGGCCAATCATGTCGTTGCTGCAGCCTGAGTCTAAGTACCAAACTTCTTCTCTAATCTCATGATCTTTATCAGTTCTTGCCATTAATAAGGTTTCTTTTTCTTCATAGAATTCAGTGTAGTTGACATTGTCTCCCCAATCTGGACAAGAATTTTGATAGTGACCTAATTTGTGACATTTGAAGCATTCAACAGTCTCCAAATTTTGCCTACCTCTGCCACCTCTCCCTCTACCTCGACCTCTACCTCTTCCATTACCAGCACCTCTTCCACCATTGGAAATTTTAAGTGCTTGTTCAACACTACTTTCTTGTTTACCACGCATTCTTTGTTCTTGTACCAAAAGGCTACTCTGCAGTTCCTCAACTGATAGTTCAGCCACATTGGTAGATTGCTCAATGGAGCACACAACATAGTTGAATCTTGGAGCTAAAGATCTCAGTATCTTTTCCACTATGGTGACTTGCTGCACAGTTTCACCACTAGCTGTCATGCGATTTGCTATTGTTAGTGTTCTTGAAAAGTACTCATCCACAGATTCACTTTCTTTCATCTCTAATAGTTCAAATTCACGCCTAATTGCTTGCAACTGAGCCCTCTTCACCTTCGTTGTGCCTTGATACTTTCTTTTCATAGCTTCCCAAATATCCTTTGCAGTTTCTCGATTGAGTATGGTTTCCATTATTGTGCGATCAATGGATTGGAAGAGATAATTCTTTACCTTGAGATCATTGAGTTTGCTTTCATTTGCAAGACGCGTTCTGCTGTTGCGTTTGCTGGTGCTATGCTCACACCATTCTCAATTAATGACCAAAACTCCTTTGATCGGAGCAAATTCTCCATGAGCATTGACCAATGCTCGTAATATCCATCAAATTTGGGAACTGTAGGCTGCAGATAGTGCGATTGTTCTGCCATTGTTGAATCAAGAAGCTGAAGAAAGGAAAGAAATTGCAGAAAAAACGATGCTTTCGCCGGAGAAGAGAGAAAAGAACAACCGTTACGGTGGTGAAAAACGGTTACAGCTCCAAAACTGCGGTTCTTGGAGCTAGGCCCTATTGAAAGGCTCTAGATACCACTTGTTGTAACTGAAAAGGTTTGTTGTAACCAACTCAATTGTTACTCATTGATTTTCAAAGTGATTACAATGCTAGACTTATATAGCTTGCCACACAAGCAACACAAATGGGCTTGATACAAACTAGGCCCAATACAAGCTAAGCCCAAACACACATATACAACTATCAACACAATCCATATATATTGATTGGAGCAGTGCTTTAAAAATTGGACCGGTTATTGAACCGATAAGGGCATTAAGTCACTGGTTCATTAGTCGAACCGCATGATAAATCGGATTAAACCGGTGGAATGAACCGGTCTCTATAATAAAAGTATATAGTTATTAAACCGATCGAATCAGATAACGTGGTCTTTAAAAAAATCATAAAAAATATGAAAATATAAAAAGAATGTCATAAATTCTATAAAAAAATATAAAAAAGAATGTCATAAATTCTATAAAATAAGGTCATGTACGACTAATAGTAATAATAATAATAATAATAATAATAATAATAATAATAATAATAATAATAATAATAATAATAATAATAATAATAATAATAATAATAATAAATAAATAAATAAATTTCTATATAAATTACTCATCTTAATAGGTTGTCCTTTTACTTTTGAATAAATTACTCATCTTTTATAGATGGGTTTTGCTTAAAAAAATAATATATGGGCTTAAACAAGTAACAACTCAATACCCATCTCTTAAATAAGACTATCAATTGAGACTATCCTAATTATCATTGTGTAGTCAGCCGCCTACCTCGAACTTTTCTCTCCCGACTCTCCTCATTTCTTTTCTACCCCCCAAAAATCTCATTTTGCCCCTTGCGGTATGAAAATTTTTTGCCAACAAACTTCGGTTTATATAAACCGAAGTTTTTAAACATGGAAAAAAAATTCGGTTTATATAAACCGAAATAACATATACCCCACAAAAAGAAGGAAACTTTATGTGAAAATTCGTGTAGAGCTACCTGTGGTAAATTTATCATATCTCTCTGAATATAGGTCGTATGCTAATGAGTTTTAATCCAGTGTAAAGAAGACACAATTTACTACAAGATTGACACCGGAATTATTAAATTTCATTAAGTATAGTATGAGAAAATCTACCTACAAGTTTGAGAAAAGTTTCTGCAAAATGTTGTAGAGATACATGTGGTAAATTTATCATAGCTCTCTGAATATAAGTCGTATGCTAATAATTTTTGATTCAGTGTAAAGAATACAAAATTTACTACAAGATTGACACCGGAATTGTTAAATTTCATTAAGTATAGTATGAGAAAATCTACCTACAAGTTTGAGAAACGTTTATGCTCTGTTTCTGTACCAGTACCCATTATTTCGTCAAATTGAACCAATTGGATAGTTAACTCTCAAAACAAAAATTATATTTGTATTCTTGACACCCTAAGCTTTCCAACGAGTGGTCTTTTACTCAAATCGGACATCGTTTAGTATTTCAAATAAATTATGGAAGTTGATGGTCTCATGCAGAATTTATGCAGGAAAGCTGGAAAAAAATTTGGAACACAATATTTCGGTTTATATAAACCGAAATTTTTTAGCATGACAAAAAAATTCGGTTTGTATAAACCGAAGTACCCCCAAGGGCAAAAACGGAAATTCAGGGGGTAAAAAAGAAATGAGAAGGGTCGGGAGAGAAACCATCGCCTACCTCCTCATCTTCTTCTACTTCTCCAAAAATTCTTTTTCACTTCTCCCTTATCTGTTGCTGTTATTTTTATTCCTATAAGCATATATCATTAAAACTTATGAGAAATTTAATAACATAATCATGAAATAGAGAATTTTGACTCTAAAATTACAGGATTAACTCTATATTATAGTTCTAATCTTCACCTCCTTTGTTTTTATTAATTTCTTCTAATAAAACGATCTGTGATGACGAACGGTAAAGTTGCGGAGAAGATGGATCTGCTATGACGAAGACGATGTGGCTGTTGTGCTAGGTTCAACTTTCTAATTTTTGCTTCATGACTTATGAACGATGCTACTGTTACTACCGTATTTTTTTTAAAAAAATATTAATAATAACAAAACGAGTTCTCGACAAAAAAAATAAAATTACAAAATGATGTCGTTTTTGGTGAAAAAAAAACGCGTGTAATCAAACCAGCGGTTCGGGAAAATCGCCGGTCACCGGTTTTTCCGGTTTTTTCCAGTTCTCGCCGGTCCAACAACATGGACGATCCAACGTATGAACCAGACCGGACAGGCTCCGGTTCCTGGTTCGACCGCATGTCCGGTCCGGTTTTTAAAACACCGAATTGGAGTTAGAAAATAATGATTGTAGGGAAGGAGACATATATGGATTGTCAGACAATCTAATTTTGAAGTTCAAAATTTACATATAAATAATTAAAATTCAGCTTTAAAAATTAAATTGTCTAATTTGGATGAAATGATTATCATGTACTGACCGCATATAATGCGACTCCTCTAAATCCAACTCCCAAATATGCACATAGAGAAAGACCTAATTAGAGTCATCACCAACTCTAATAAAATAAAAATGGTGAGGTTACTTTACCTCTTAATTTGGGGTATTTATCCAACAACTAATATGAACAAGTCACATAAATAGATTTACATGTACCTACAACAAACGTGTAACCAACTTTTATTTCATATAGATATAGTTTTTTCTCATTAGTTGTTAGATTATATATCTCAAATTATCAAGGAGTATATTAGAAAAAACCATTAAAAATATCCACCCAATTGACATATATAATTGTCACATTCAAAAAAGTAGTCTAAATTTTCTTTTGGCTTTCGTTGTCAATACAATTTCAATCGTTTATTTTCCAATTTTATCCTATGTATTATTCTCAAGTTATTATTTTTTATTTTATACTTATCATAATTGAATACATCAGTAGTAAATAAAATCATCATTTTATGCGCTTAAATGATTAATAAATTTCACTAAATACGAATTTTTAGGAAGATTTAGAGTTCAAATGTTCGATTTTTTTTCTCAAAAAACAACAATATTCATTCATTCAAATTTATAAAGAATAAATCGATCGAAATCATTACATATTCAATTTCGCTAAAAACTAATAAGGATAAATTTGCAAACAAGCTCAAGCATCCGAGTTAATAGCATAAAATGCTCTAATGTCTATGATAAAGCCTACGTACAGTTGATGTGACAAAATTCAAATGTCTGGAATAGTCATGCATCCGGATTTGCAACGTTAACGACGCTAAAGTCATTGAATCTGTACTGGAATTGGATCGAAGCAAGCAAACCTGCAAATTTGAACAAAAACAAACACCATACTAAGACGGGAAATCAAAACAAACATCGTATTAAGATGGGACCAACGACACAAAAACTTCGCACAAGACAGGATTAAAACAACACCAAATAAAAAAAAAACTCTAAGAAAACTCGAATGAAACTTAAAAATATGTGAATATCACTTATTTAAATAAAAAGAAATAAAAAACGATCAAGAGAGGTGATTTCAGATCAAAATTGATCATAAACCACCCCTCTCTAATTGATAAACCAAAAGAAGAAAAAAAGAAAATGAAGACTGTGCGGCGGAATAGTAATTTTTTTTTTTTATAATATTTAGAGTTTAATTTTTAAGTAGAACAATTTTTAACTAAACTTTATTTATCTTACTGTCAAACTCCAAATTATTAGAACTTTCTTCCTCAATAAATCAAAGATTAAACACAAAATAAACTGTGTGTCAAAGAAAAACACAAAATAAACTAACGTCATTCTCTTTATTTCATTTATCTTATTTTAATCCATGTAAAATGATCAAATTAGGACAGAGTTTAATATCTTATTTATCTTAATAATTCAATAATAAATCCAAAACTAATGAATTGGTTTTGCTAGGAGGGTAGTCTTCCACGCAGAGCATCAATGATTGGTTGCCAACCTCTTTGATTTGTTAGCTAACTCTAGAGTTTTTGTATGATCATCACAACTCCATTTAATAATTTATGTTAGATAATTATTACCTATATTTTTTGAAAAAAGCTAAGTACAGTAGTACAAATTGAACTAGTGAGTGTATAACTAACCATATCTTATTAGACAAAGTGAAATGACACAGATTGCATTTTCTGATTTTTACTAGTGAGTGTATCTATGACATATGAACAAGATTAGGTGGATCCAACATCTTAATTTAGAACAATTCTAAAGTTTGAAATGAACTTAAATGGTTAGCTTGTTTACTTAAAATTGAGTTCAATTTTTAATTTGAATATATAACAGTGTTAAAATTTTAGGAAAGGTTTATCGTCTAAGATACATAATTTACCACGTAAAAGATACATAATTTACATAAGAAAAAAATATTGTTTTATATTAGTTCATTAAATTATTTGGGGTGATAAGTTATTTTTTAATTTTCCTTAAATAAAAAAAGTTATTTTTTAATTTATTTCAAATAAGACATGAAGAAGTAGAAAAGCTAATTAGGTAGATAGATAAAATATTTTAAAATATATCAATTATTAAAGAGGTGAAATATAAAAACCAAGGGCATTTTAGATAAGTCCAGTACCTTACCAATTAGCATGCACATCATATGAATATAAAATTTTAAATTGTCAATTATTATAATTTTTTGTCAATCCATTGCCATAGTGTCTATTGTGGCTATTTTTTGTCCTCATTCTTCTTCACTTTTTCACCTCAGAATAACACTTTTATTTTTTTTGAGGTAACACTTTTTGAAGCTTTAGAGAAGAATATTCAAACTCTAGAGAATAATAACAACCGTTCATCTCTTATACAATGCTTTGCCCCAAGTATGAAGCAGAGAATTCATTCTATTTCTAATATTTAACTATTTTTATTCCTTTTCTTTTACCTTGGATTTCTCCTTCCTTGTTTAGAAAGTCTTGCTCATCAAGTATTCTCATTTCCTTTCTAGCAGGAGAGTCATAAAGACAAAAACAAAAATCTTGAATTAGAAATGAATATAATTATAGGATACAATTCAATTTTTTTTAGATATAAGAATGACCTAATGGCTGAGCTGAGGATGGACGAGTTAGAGATTGAAGTGATAAAGGAGGTCTGACGTTTGACCTTTTAAATATTTATCGTTAAATATAAATTACACCATGATTCAACCATTAATATTTGACTATATGATCCATGTTTAGAGCAACAACTCGAATAATGTACCAAAAAAGCAACAAGTCGAATTCATTATAATTGTTCATTATTCAGTCAAAGCTCGGTCGTTAAATTTAAATTGTAACTCGGTTAAATGATTAAGTTAATTCCTGAAATTAATAAATTAGACACGCCTTATAAAATTATTTGTGAGTCCACGCTGACTAAAAGTTTAAGATGTTAGGATGAATGGTTGACGAGAACATGGATCATATAGTCAAATATCAACGGTTGTGGATTGAGGTTGTATGTAGTCATAAAATAATGATCGTAATGTAGTCGGATATATATGAACAGTCAAGTTAAAATAAAACGGTCTAAATTTAAAATCTGAAATTTATATTTATAAATAATTAAAATCTGACCTTAAATTTAAACTATATAATCTTAATCAGATGGTTCCAATTTACTGATTGAGTAGACTCTAACTGGACTTAATCCAAATAAGTAAATTAGTAGATAAAAAACTGAAATTTAAATGAAAGTCACACTCAACTTTTATGAATGAAAGTGTCATCATTTACACGTGTTTGCTTTGTCATAAAACATTAGCAATACCTTTGTTTTCATCACTTATAACATCACAATTCACAAAAATAAACTTATGGTGCTAATTAACAAAAACACCTATGGTACTACTCACTATAAAATTTTAGAATCTTTGGCCTTTAAGCAACCTTTGCTCCAAGCAATTCTAGAATTACTCTTCCTTCTTTGTTCATATTCATTCCATTAGATAACTAAAAATTTCATTCCCTCTTCTTCTTTTTTCCTTTAAGAATTATCTCTCTAAGCCCAAAAAACCAAAAGGGTCATTGTAAATGGCAATTACACATGCAGACCTTGAACCAAAAAGAAGTAAAACTGATTTGAGTAGCAAAACAGGAGCTTTTCTTATGGTTGTCACAATTTTATTAGGCTTGTTCTGTTTCATCTTATGTCTCATAGCCGAAGCCACGCGTTCCGAGGTACGATTTTATTATTGTATTTTTTTTATAGACAAATGTTAGTAATTAATTTATCATAGAAAACAAAAAATTGTTAGCAGAGATCAAACTCCGAACCTACTTCTTATGTCTTAGTATTTTTTTCAGCATCCTTATGCTGCTGGGCTACACTTTCGTGGACAATTTTTTCATTTGTTATGTTTACAAATTAGAAAACTAACACAATTCAATCTTCTGGTATTTGGCTGTTGTCGCTTCGATTCGTTAAATTATAAAAATTTAAAAATAAAAATACTAACAATTGGCAATTAATTACCATAATACCACCAAAAGGTGCATAAAATTTTCATCAAGTTTAATTTAATTTAGTTTAGTTTAATTTAATTTATATGATAGGTGACATGGATAAATAGAGATGGAAAAGAAAAGGGAAGAAAATCTGAATGTGTTTATAATGGAAATGGGAAAGTACCTTTGTTATGTGCTGCTTCTGCTTTTGTTGGATTAGCAATAGCTTTGGTTATGGAGCATACATACATGTTGATAGCAGTGAGTAAATCATCACCTTCTTTAATTAATTGGGATCCTGATTCTCCTTCTGCTAAGTCCTTAACATGGTTGGCTGGTTTTTTCTTCATTTCAACTTGGTAAGATAAATATATTAATTAAATATTTTTGTTGCCTTGTTCTTTATTTGTTACAAAAAATTAAGTTTTCTTGTTCATGTTTTATGTGAAAATTTGAGAAAGTTTTTACTAAGTGCTTAATTGATATATATAAGGGCCAATATGTTGAAACTCAGATAAAGAGAGGTGATCATTGATCAAAGAGAAGAAAGAACATGTGTTGATTGCATGGTCCCATCATTAGATCATTAATTGAAGTCTTAACTTTAATACTCCTTTGTGTAAAAAAAACAAAAAACTTTAATACTTCTTTCGTCCCAAAATAAATGTCCCAATTTATACAGTGTGGAGTTGGCTAAATTTGTTAACAAAAATGAGTGACAATAGACAATTTTGATCATTAAGAATATTTTTAGTTATATATTATTAACAATAGACTATTTGACAATAGACAATTTTGATCATTAATTTTAGTTATATATTATTAAAAAAAATTAAAAAGTTGATATTTTAAAAATATTTATCGAGACAAATTAAACTTTTTTTTTTGTTGGTAGAGAACAAATCGAACATTTTATATACTAACATTTGTGTTTTATATATTAGTGCACAACACAGAGATAGACACAAACATTAAACACGATTTGAACCTAGCTATTACTAACAAGTATTAGTGTTGTGTCGATGTGTCAGACATTAGATACACTTTCAGTTTAAAATATCGATACTACATAAAATCTAATACTTTTTGTATGTTATAGGATTTGTTTTGCAGTTGCGGAAGTTTTATTATTGGCAGGACTTAGTGTAGAATCAGGCCATTTAAAAAATTGGTCTAAGCCAAGAACGGGTTGCTATTCAATTAAAGAAGGTTTGTTCTCGGCTGCCGGAGTGTTTTCTTTAACAACAGTCTTCTTAGCGGCTGGTTTATACCTAACGGCACTTTGTGCACAAAGAATGTCAGAGAAGTTAGCAATTGTTCGAAGAGAAGTTCTAGAAGCTTCTACCTACTATACTTCTCCGCCAAGATCACCTCAAAGACATATCGCAACCGTTGCAAGAGAGAACCCTACAACAATAGAGAATCAAAATGATGAATTATTATTATCCGTTTTTCCAACTCCTTTTAATAAAAGCTATACTTTTGTATAAATTTATAGAGTATAGTTTAAATATTTGATCCTTTGGTTTGGCCAAATGGCCCAAATTTTTAAGGGATACCAGAGTGTGTGACAAAATTACATTTATAGTTTTACACTAACTATAGAGTAAAAAAAATCATTTAATTGTGTATATAATGTAATAATTTGTGATTATTATTTCATTGATATGATCACTTTAATATTTTTCTTTTATTTGTGGCCACAAGCTAATTGTTAATAGTTCTGAATTTTAGAAAATATTTGTGATGGTTGTGTTTCTTTTCAATTGGTGCGATATACTATTCATTTTGGTCGACATAAGCACATAACACAACAAAAAAACATGGTCAAAAAAGGGGTTAAATACAAATTCTAGATCAACCACACGTCCACACATTTGATAGGTACAATTTTGATAAGGTTGCAAATGAGAAAGTAGGATTCATGGTGATGTGAGAATTTGTGACTATGAATAGTAAAAATTAATCTTCCACTATGAATAAATAATGGTATATCTACCAAAAAAAATAATGGTATATAAAAGTCTTCTGGGAAATAATAAATGAATTCTTTGGCACACATATTATATAAATATGTACTGTATATATGCACATGTGTACCAGAGTGTTCACAATATCCATCACCAAAGTGAAATCAATTAGACAACACAACTTTCACGCACAAATTGGTAAACTAAGAGAAAATTTTAAATTACTAGTAAAAATTAACTAAGTGATAAAAAAACACAAACTCAAGTTACAGATCAAAACATTGTTTCTCTGCTACTCTTTATCACCTAGAAGCTCAAAATCTCTGTCTCTCGTCGCAACATTCTTTCTTTTTTATTCAGTCCGTGTTTTCTTTGATTCGTTGCTATAGTGTTGCTTTTTGCAATTGAATTCTTCAGTACACGTCTTATTGAGATATGTGTTTGTACATCTGTTGATGTGGACAATTTTTTATAGATTCATAAATAATGTTTATTAATTTTTTATATTAAACATTATTTATGTACTTATTAAAATTATCCACATAAGCAGTGTATAGAGTGTTCACCCAGAATCTCTTTTCGATTTTTCTCTTCCCCCCACACCAACATCTCTTTTCTCTCCCTCGAATTTCTGTTTTTGCCCTTGAAAAAATTCCGGAATGTGTTTTCCGAAGTTTTTTTGAAGTTTCTCTAGTTCAAATTCGGAAAACAACACGTTCCGAAGTTTTTATTCAAAGAAAAAAATTTGAAAAATGCGTTCCGAAATTTATATTCAAGGGTAAAAATGGAAATTGGGAAAATGATCAACCCCCTTCTCTCTTCCCCTTGTCTTCACGTGTGAACAAGACATGGGCTTATGGGTCAAAGCCCAAAATCAACAAAACACACACATTTGTTCTTTGTTTGTTATTCCTTTTCTCTCTTTTTTCCTTTCTACAATTGGTGTGTCCCACTTGGGGAGTGAACTCCACCCAACCCAACAACTAGTGACTAAAAAAAACAGAATTAACTGAATGACACACTCAACTATATGAGTGAAAGTGTACATGTAAACGTACTTACTTTGTCATAAAAACATTAGCACTATCTTTATCTTCATCACTCATAAGTCATAACATCACAAACTTTACAAAGATAAACTTACAAATAGCACTTTTAGTATTCTTAGTATAAAATTTCACACGGTTTGAATCTTGGCCTTTAAGCAACTTCCTTTATTTTCTTATTTATACCATTGGAACTAAAGTTCCATTCCCTCTTCTTCTTTTAAGTCTTAGGAATTTTGTCTCTCTCTCACACACACACACACACACTCACTCTCTTGTGTGAGCTCCAACAAATAGAACTTCGGTCCGGTACGGTTTGGCAGTTCTGTTTGGTTCGCGGTTTTGAATGAACAGTCCTAAATAGAAGGGTCATAGAGAGAAAATGGCAGTTACACATGCAGACCTTGAACCAAGAACAAGTAAAACAAATTTGAGTTGCATAAGAGGAGCTTTTTTTGTTATCACAATTCTATTAGGCTTATTATGTTTCATCCTTTGTCTCAAAGCAGAAGCTACACGTTCTAAGGTACAATTTTTGTATTAGGTTTTTTCTATAAGTAAATGTTAATAGTATTCAATTTGTTAGAGAGGGAAAATTTGGGACCTGGATCCACTGCAGTTAAAAAAACCTACCTATAGTTTTACGCATTAATTAATCTTAATTGTTAATTTGAGATCGGACGGTTGACAACATAGCTTCACTAAATTATAATTAAATACCACCATATTAAATTAAGTTCAGACTTGTTGCGACATTGAGTTACATGTAATCCAAGTCCATAAATTTGTTAACCAATCAAATTTTGGACCTACTTTTAAATACTCTTTCAACTTTTTAACTCATACTACTGAGCTACGGTAAAAAGGTAGAGAGGTGCAATAAATTTTCATGAAGTTTAATATAATTTGGTGCGGTTTATATTGTTAGAATTAGATTATAAAAAAAATATGTTTAGTATAAATATATGGGTCATGCTAAAGACACGAAAATAAAAATGAAGTTTTAGTGTTGAGAAAAGTATTTTCTTAACTTTTAAAAATTGACTACACAATTTTTGATAAAAATACTACATAGTATTATTTAGAATATTTTTTGTTTTTTTTTTCACATCAAATATATCTCTCGATATTTTTTTTATTTATTAAAATTTATACTAAATAACTGCAGGAAATCTTTATCCGAATACTATTATATTTAATTCATTAAAAATGCTTTAAAATACTTGTTTGCATTCTTCTAAAAAAATACTAAATATATAGTTGACATGGATCGATGAAAAAGAAAAGGGAGATAAATCAGAATGTGTTTACAATGGGAATGGGAAAGTGCCTTTGCTTTGTGCTGTTTCTGCCATTGTTGGACTAGCAATTGCCTTGGTTATGGAGCATGCTTACATGTTGATTGAAGTGAATAAATCATCACCTTCATTGCTTAACTTGGATCCTGATTCTCCTTTTGCCAAGTCCTTAACATTGCCTGGTGTTTTCTACATTACAACTTGGTAAGAAGAAACATAATTTGTTCTTCATTTATTACAAAATATTTAATTCCTTGTTCACATTTTTTCTTGTAAATTTTGAGAAAGTCTACTAATTTTATATAGTTATATAGATAGAGTAGAAGGTTTAAAGGCCAATTTATAGAAAACAGAGAAATAGAGGGTTTTTTCTTTTAGTAAAGAGAAATCGGGGATAAAAATATGAAATACGAACACCTAGGAAATTAAGTGTTCACGTGTCAGTATTCAATCATAAACTATTTTATATTCAACTCACTTTTAAATAAAATCGATCTTATAAAATCAATTTTAGTTCTAATTATGATATCCTAGTCCAATAATATAAAGTGATTTTTTCTTTTCTAAAAACAATGATTTCCAAATCATATTAATGCAAAGAATAAAAACATCAATTTCTAAATGAGATAGCCTTCTGATACAATACTTATTTCTCACGCCCTATGTGTTTCTATTTATAAAAAACAAAGTTGGTAAGGTGTTCCACTTTCTAAGTAGCGGACATGGATATTTTTATAAATTTATAGGGCATGCAAGAAATTGAGTAGGGTGACAAAAGAAAATTCATTTCTAAATCACCCTCTATGTAGGTTCAGCCCACCATATGTGTTGCGCTTAAAACAAATGTTAACATGAAGTTTTTTTTTAAAGCTCTTGTAATAATATTTTAATAAAATTATGAAATTTTTGGTTAAATTTTACATTTCTGACATTTAAAATACAAAGATCATTTATAACTCATGTAATCAAATTTGTTCAATAATTCATTTACAATTGATAATAAAGATAATTCGTTTAAATTTTTATTAAGATAATATTAATTTAGGTGATATTTATTAATTCTTGTTTTGAAAATAATATAGTATGAGATTTTTTTGGGTACATAACATGAGATTTTTTATTTAGTAAATTTTATATTTTAAAGGTTTAAAGTAATATCTTAGTATTTTTACCTCTAGTTACCGGTATTAAATTGTTTCCAATTTTAAATCTAAATTTCAAACACAACATATTTATATTATTATGAGATTATGTGAGTAATTCTTTGTAACCGAATTTTTATCTCTCTGCAACTAGCTCAACAGTCAATAAAAATATAATTTTTTTTAACTTAAAACCAAGGACACAAACAAACTTTGAACATTATACTAACATTGACATATTGACATCTCACTTAATAAAATTTTGTGTTGGTGTCATCTCGTTTGACAGATATGTGTTGGACGGTGTAAATGCACTTTAACATTTCTTTTGTTATGTTGTAGGATTTGTTTTGCGGTTGCGGAGATTTTATTGTTGGTAGGACTTATTGTGGAATCAGGCCATTTAAAAAATTGGTCTAAGCCAAGAACAGATTGCTACACAATGAAAGAAGGGTTGTTCTCAGCCGCTGGAGTGCTTTCTTTGACTACAATTTTTTTAATTGTTGGTTTATACCTAACAACACTTCGTGCACAAAGAATGTTAGAGGTAGAAATTTATAGAAGAGAAGTTCTAGAAGCTTCTACCTTATATGCTTCTACACCAAGATCGCTGCAAAGGCATATCACATCAGTTGCAAGAGAGAATCCTACAACAATAGAGAGTCAAAATGATCAACTACTATTATATGTGTTTCCAACTCCTTTTAATAAAAGTTATACCTTTGTATAAATTTGTAGATAAATGGTTTGATCTTTGGTTGGGTAAAATGGATCAAAATTTCAAAGTACATGGAGAATGAAGTATATGACAAAATTACATTTACAATTTTACATTAACGAGAGTAAAAAATTAATTTGATTGTTTATATAATTAGAAAAGTAAGCATGTGTTATAGACATCATTGATATGTTATGTATTAGCTAGAGATGCAACCAACTAATCTAAAGATCTTTTGAATGATATAGGAGGTCCTCTCCTAACTAGAGTAAAAAATTAATTTGATTGTGTATATAATTAGAAAATATTGGGAACCCACTTGGGTTGGTGCATTTGTATTGGCTTGGGACCTGGGAGTGTGCTCCTCTTGAGGTCTGAGGTTCGATTCTCTCTGGCGCCAATTTGGGTGGGCTAATTTAGCTTCTTCAAAAAAAAATAGAAAATATTGGGTTTTTGTATGTTGACTACATTTTGCAAAAAAATATTTTAGTCAAGTGTTGAGACAGATGTACACACATATTGGAACAACACCTGTGTGATCTGACTGCGCGCCAGCTAGCATTATTATTTTATATTCAATCGTTTGAAGATTTGCTTGAAGAATTATTTCGTGGTGACTTATACAACAAGGAGCACGTGGTCTATTAGTTTTTTGAAGGCAGCCGAACATTAGTTCTATTTTCTAAAGGAATAATAACTTTAGAAAATATATTTATGCAATTCAAAAATATAACTATGCAATACGAAAATATGTCTATTGCAATCGCACTTCTAGAAGACCTAATTCTGTCTTGGAGCCCAAGCTATTTCACAGCTATAAATACGAAGACAATCATATGGTTCTGAGCATCTAAAACCGAGTTCTTACAAAGCGTGTGTCTTAGGGTTTTATAGTGTTAATTGTGAGCCTTTCTTGTATCTCATTGATGCAAGCCTAGGACCTGAGTTTATTGAGTTGTAATTGTGAACTTCTCCTAAGCTTTGAAGTACGAAGTTAGTTCTTGAGTTGTGTGTGATTTGCTCGTAAGCTTTTAAGCAAGAGTGAATCTTAGTTTTCATAGGAGGGTGTCTCCACCATTGGTTCTCATTGTATTGATAACAACGATGTTTGTGTTGTTAGAGGGAATTGGGACGGGGTCTCATATCTAGAAGTTCCTAGGTAGAATTAGCACGGGTAATGTCTAGGTGATATGTCGTAAACCAAGGTGTTTGCTGAGGGCTTTGAACTAGAGCTATTATAGTGGATTTATTCTTGGATTGGTATCATCCAGAGTAGATGGCGTTGCACTGAACTGGGTTAACAACTCTACTGTGTTATTTACTTAACTGTTATTTATTGCTTTATCGTACCTTCTGTAAGTCAAGTGTTACGACAAGTGTGTGAACATCGTAAACAACACTTGTCTACTGTGTGCCAGAATTTCAGAAAAGTATCCATGTGTATAAAATTAATTTCTTATAGACATCATTGATATATTATGTATTAGCAAAATGTAGAATGGATATGATAAAGATGCTACCGGCTGATCTAAAGATATTTTGAGTGATATAGAAGGTCCTATGACTATAAATGTAACGACCCAATTTTCATTTTATGTGTTTTTATGCGTTAAAATGTTTTATTGACGTGGCATTTTAATTAAGTTAATAACTAGAGTTATTTATCGAGTACTTTAGTTATTAGGCGAGTAGTAAGAGTTAACTCGAATTGGGCCAAGCCAATGGGCTTGAGGCCCAATGGGCCGAGTAAGCTTGAGTGGGGCGGCCATATGGCCAAGTCCAAGAGGGAACATTTCATTATGTTCTTGTTCTTGAGGTTGGAGAGAGAAGAGAGCTCAAGTGGAGCTAGGGCAAAGGAAGTGAGGAGAATCAAGATCAAATCTTCGTATTTTCTTCGAATCCAGGTATGAGAGTAGTTTGCTTAATCGTGGGTGATCCGAGGAAGGGGAGAATGTCGATTTCTCCTCACCCGAACTTCCTCCACCCCATTTTCGTTTTAGATAGGAATGGATTTTCTTGATGAAATTCGTTCCTAAGGTTCTTGTTGTGTTTAACATGCTTGTAACATGATTAATGAACGGAAATATTTGCTAAAAACGAGTTTTCTGATGGATTAAACTCAAGAACTTAGTGTTCTTGAGAGTTTTGATGAAATGGTGTAAATCCTTACTTTTTCGATGATAACGATGTAGATCGGGAAAACTAACCGTCCTTTTATGCTTAAACATGTTGGTTACACTTGTATATGAACTCATTTGGGATTTATAACATGAAAATGGGATTTTTGGGTGATTTGAGATGAAAATCGCAAGGTTTGAACTGTCCTGACAGGAAGCCTTCGCCAGGCCTTCGCTCAGCGAACAAGTGGCGAATGGTTCGCCACGAGCTCGCGGCCTGTTCGCCATGCACCTGTAATACCCTGACCTAGTTCGCTACAGCGAACGGAGATTCGCTGAGCGAATAGTTCGCTGACTGTTCGCTGCTGGTTCGCCACGAGTTTGAACTACCCTGACTTAGTTCGCTACCTGTTCGCTACGGGTTCGCTTAGCGAACAGGACTGATTCTGCAATTTTTGTAGATGCTTTGCAGTGCTTGTATGCAATTGTAACTTGGTTTAATGGTATTCTTACATGATTGTTGATGCTTGTTGATGCTATAACGATTGTTAATCATGTATGATGTTGTAAATGACGAATATTAAGGTTTTGTTAATCTTAATAATGACGTATGTTGGATAGTGTCCCACATAGTAAATGACGAGCTTTATGCTAAATAATTGTTGGTGGATTCATGAAAAACATATACATGCATTCATGAATTTTGTTGTTGTATATTGGATATTCCAATAAAGACGGATATCGGATTATATTTATCCGATAAAGACGAATATTAGAGGTGAGATACTCTAATAAAGACGAAACGGTACCACATGCATTAGATATGTCTAGGGTGACATTGCATGAAGTTGACGCATTAGAATGCATTAGGTTATGTGTACATTTATGTGATAAGTGATATGTGACACATACTTGGCTAATTGTGATAAATGATGATTGATGTTGGATATTCGATTATATGTGTTAATATGCTTATAATTGAATGGTAGCTTGTTGATGAATATGCATGAATGTATGATATATGCATGATTATTGAAGAAGTGTTTAAGTACTCTTTTACTTGCACTTATATTTTGATTTTGTGATCTAACTCTCATGCTTTGTGTTATGTGCTGGACCGTTGGGGGTTCAGATTCTCAGGTTGAGGATCCCGATCAGAGTTAGAGGACTGTTCGTGCTCGTGCTTAGTGTAGCGCTTTTTGGTGAGGAGTTTAGCCTAGACTACTCCTTTAGATATATTTGTATATCTCTTTTGATGGGTTGTATAGAATTGCTCTGATTAGGTTTTACCGGGTCGGGTTATTCGTTTGAATTGTATTAAGCCCGTGATGGCATATTGAACTTTGCTAATCCTATCTTTTGGGTTGTAAACATAATATCCTTTGTTGATATGGCCTAGAGCCTAGGGATATTGTGTGAACAATTATGATCATTGTATGATATACATTATGATAATTATTCGCTTTTAATTCCGCTGTGCTAGCATGATTTGATTTTTTTTAAATTATGCCGTGGTTTGTATTATTAACATGTGACGCCTAGATTTTCTTAAGTGTTTTATTTATTTATATTTAATAAATACGCGTTAAGGGGTTGGGTGTTACAATAGTGGTATCAGAGCCTGGTTGGTTCATGTGGAATCAATTAGGATTAGTTGCCCATATATTCAACTTGTGTAGAGATAACACTGTTGATATTACCTTTCTAAGTTTGTTCTTGGATTGGTTGGTTGTTCAGGATCATGGCGGCTAGGGCTAACAATCAGATGGCAGATGCGATAGCTACTTTGACCAACATCGTGGCTAGAGATCATCAACCCGGGAGGGAAGATGAGATGAGGTTAGAGCGGTTCATGAAGCATAATCCGAAGCTTTTCACTGGAGGCTATGCTCCGGAGGCTGCTGTCAAGTGGATAGAGGAAGTTGAGATTGTTTTTGAGGCTATGAGGTGTACCGAGGAGAGTAAGTTGACCTTGGGTACTTATGTACTTCGTGAAGAAGCTAACAAGTGGTGGAAGAATGCTAAGCTGAGGATGGGAATTGGTGGAGTGGTAATCACTTGGGAGATGTTCAAGGGAGAGTTCTTGAGGAAGTACTTTCCGGCGGATATTAGGAACAAGAAGGTGGTGGAGTTCATGGAGCTCAAACAAGGAAACATGTCTGTGGCGGAGTATTCCGTGAAGTTTGAAGAGCTATGTGCGTTTAGTCCACACTACAACACCGTGGAAGCTGAGAATGACAAGTGTGTCAAGTTTGAAAGTGGGTTGCGCCCGGACATCAAGCATCTTATCGGATTTTCTCAAATCCGAGACTTTGCAACTTTGGTGGATAAGTGCCGTATCTGTGATGATGATGGAAAGGCCAAGACTAACTACTACAAGGCCATGAGTGACAAAAGAGGAAAGGGTCAAGACCGTGGGAAGCCCTATGGCGACAAGGGAAAGAAAGTTATTGAGACTAGTGGTGGGAAGAAGAAAGGTAGCGGTCAATGCTATAGGTGTGGAGAGGTGGGCCATAAGTCTTATGAATGCCCAGGGAAAGGAGACAAGTGTTTCAACTGTGGAAAGTGGGGACATAGGTCCGATGTTTGTCAAGTGAAGGTGACTTGCTTCAATTGTGGTGAAGAGGGTCACAAGAGTCCTATGTGCAAGAAGCCGAAGAAGACTTTGGGAAAGGTGTTTGCTTTGAGTGGAGATGATGCGGATCAGGGGGATAATCTCATTAGAGGTACGTGTTTCATCTATAACACTCCTTTAATTGCGATTATTGATACGGGAGCAACACATTCTTTTATATCCGTTGATTGCATGAAGCGTCTTAGTATACCTGTGTCTGAAATGTCTGGTCGTATGGAAATAGAAACTCCTGCTAATGGTTCTGTAACTACCCGTCTCGTATGTCGTGACTGTCCCGTAACCGTGTTTGGTAGACACTTTGGAATGGACCTAGTGTGTATCCAACTTAGTGGAATAGATGTTATCTTTGGTATGAACTGGTTGATATTTAATCGAGTCCATATCAATTGTTGCGAGAAGACTGTTGTGTTTCCTAAACCGGAAGAGAGTTCGCATTTGATGAGTAAGAAAGAAGTAGTAGAATCGTTGAAGGAACCTGTAGAAGTGTATGCGTTGTTTGCATCCTTGAGGATGGAAGGTGAAGTTAAGATGGAAGAGTTACCGGTCGTTTGTGAATTTCCCGATGTATTTCCGGAAGACGTGTCAGATGTACCGCCGAAAAGAGAAGTAGAGTTTACGATCGATTTGGTACCTGGTACTAGTCCGATATCTATGGCACCGTATCGAATGTCAGCATCAGAGTTGAATGAGTTGAAGAAGCAACTAGAGGAGCTACTTGAGAAGAAGTTTATTCGACCTAGTGTATCGCCGTGGGGTGCACCTGTGTTGTTGGTTAAGAAGAAAGAAGGGAGTATGCGGTTGTGTATTGACTACCGACAGTTGAACAAAGTGACGATCAAGAATAAGTATCCACTTCCGAGGATAGATGATTTAATGGATCAATTGGTTGGAGCTTGCGTGTTTAGTAAGATTGATTTGAGATCCGGATACCATCAGATTAGAGTGAAAACGGAAGATATACCAAAGACTGCTTTTAGGACGAGGTATGGTCATTACGAGTATTCGGTGATGCCTTTCGGTGTGACCAATGCACCTGGTGTTTTTATGGAGTACATGAATAGGATTTTTCATTCATTCTTGGATAAGTTTGTTGTGGTATTCATCGATGATATTTTGGTTTACTCAAAGTCCGAAGAGGAACATAAGGAGCATTTGCGGATTGTTTTACAAGTTTTGAAGGAGAAGAAGTTGTATGCCAAATTGTCGAAGTGTGAATTTTGGTTGAAAGAAGTAAGTTTTCTTGGTCATGTGATTTCAAGTGGAGGAATAGCGGTTGACCCAACGAAAGTTGATGCCGTATTGCAATGGGGAACGCCGGAGTCTGTTTCTGAGATAAGAAGTTTTCTTGGATTGGCTGGTTATTATAGGAGGTTCATTGAGGGATTTTCGAAGTTGGCTCTGCCTTTGACGCAGTTGACTCGGAAGGATCAAGCGTTTGTTTGGGATGGGAAGTGTGAAGAAAGTTTTCAAGAGCTTAAGAAGAGGTTGACTACCGCGCCTGTGTTGATTTTGCCGGATGCTAAGGAATCTTTCGTCGTGTATTGTGATGCTTCGAAGATGGGACTAGGAGGCGTGCTTATGCAAAAAGGTCAAGTGGTAGCGTATGCGTCGAGACAACTGAAGGTTCATGAGAGGAATTATCCGACACACGATCTTGAGTTAGCCGCAGTTGTGTTTTCATTGAAAGTATGGAGGCATTACTTGTATGGATCGAAGTTTGAAGTCTTTAGTGATCACAAGAGTTTGAAGTATCTATTCGATCAGAAGGAATTGAATATGAGACAAAGAAGATGGCTCGAATTTTTGAAGGATTATGACTTTGATTTGAGTTATCACCCCGGAAAAGCTAATGTGGTGGCCGATGCATTGAGTAGAAAGTCGTTGCATATGTCATCACTAATGGTGAAAGAGTTAGAATTGATTGAAGAATTTCGAGATTTGAGTCTAGTGTGTGAAGTGACTCCTAAGAGTGTTAAATTGGGAATGTTGAAGTTGACGAATCCTTTTCTAGAGAATATCAAAGAATGTCAAAAGACGGATAAGAAGTTAATGGAGAAGTTGGCAATAGTGGTTGAGGAAGGAAAAGAAGCGAATTTCAAAGTTGACGAGAACGGAGTTGTGAGATTTCATGGAAGAGTGTGCGTACCCGATGTGCCCGAGATAAAGAAGATGATTTTGGAAGAAGGTCATAGGAGTGGAATGAGTATTCATCCTGGGGTAACCAAGATGTATCAAGATTTGAAGAAGTTGTTTTGGTGGCCAGGAATGAAGAGGCAAATTTCTGAGTTTGTTTATGCTTGTCTAGTTTGTCAGAAGTCGAAGATTGAGCATCAGAAACCGTCTGGTTTGTTGCAACCTTTGTTTATCCCAGAATGGAAGTGGGATAGTATTGCGATGGATTTTGTAGGAGGTTTACCCAAGACTACTAAAGGCTATGAAGTGATTTGGGTGGTAGTAGACCGTTTGACGAAGTGTGCGCATTTTATTGCTATTAAGAGAGGTACCTTGGTGCCTAAGTTGGCCGAGATTTATGTGGAGCAGATTGTGAAGTTGCATGGTATTCCGTCGAGTATTGTTTCGGATCGAGATCCGAGGTTTACTTCGAGATTTTGGGAAAGTTTACAAGAGGCTTTAGGGACTAAGTTGAGGTTGAGTTCGGCTTATCATCCTCAAACGGATGGCCAATCGGAAAGGACGATACAATCTTTGGAAGATTTGTTGAGAGCTTGTGTTTTGGAGCAAGGAGTAAGTTGGGATTCGTGTTTGCCGTTGATCGAGTTCACATACAACAATAGTTTTCATTCGAGTATTGGAATGGCACCTTTTGAGGCTTTGTATGGGAAGAGGTGTAGAACACCGCTTTGTTGGTTTGAATCCGGAGAGAGTGTGATTCTTGGTCCGGAGATTGTGCAAGAGACTACGGAAAAGATTAGAATGATTCGAGAGAAGATGAAAGCGTCTCAGAGTCGTCAAAAGAGTTATCATGACAAGAGGAGGAAAGACATTGAATTTCAAGAAGGTGATCATGTTTTCTTAAGAGTTACATCGACTACCGGGATTGGACGTGCTTTGAAGTCAAGGAAGTTGACGTCGAAGTTTATTGGTCCTTATCAGATTTTGAAAAGAGTGGGAAAAGTGGCGTATAGGATTGCTTTACCGCCATCATTGGCGAATTTGCACGATGTGTTTCACGTGTCACAATTGAGGAAGTATGTTAGAGACCCGTCGCATGTGATTGAATCGGATGATGTTCAAGTGAGGGATGACTTAACGGTCGAGACTGTGCCTTTGAGGATTGAAGGTAGAGAAGTGAAGAGGTTGAGAAACAAGGATATCGCCTCGGTGAAGGTAGTATGGGGAGGACCCGCTGGTGAGAATGCAACTTGGGAATTGGAGAGCAAGATGAGGAGCTCGTATCCGGAGTTATTCTCAGGTAATTTTCGAGGGCGAAAATTCTTTAAGGAGGGTAGAGTTGTAACGACCCAATTTTCATTTTATGTGTTTTTATGCGTTAAAATGTTTTATTGACGTGGCATTTTAATTAAGTTAATAACTAGAGTTATTTATCGAGTACTTTAGTTATTAGGCGAGTAGTAAGAGTTAACTCGAATTGGGCCAAGCCAATGGGCTTGAGGCCCAATGGGCCGAGTAAGCTTGAGTGGGGCGGCCATATGGCCAAGTCCAAGAGGGAACATTTCATTATGTTCTTGTTCTTGAGGTTGGAGAGAGAAGAGAGCTCAAGTGGAGCTAGGGCAAAGGAAGTGAGGAGAATCAAGATCAAATCTTCGTATTTTCTTCGAATCCAGGTATGAGAGTAGTTTGCTTAATCGTGGGTGATCCGAGGAAGGGGAGAATGTCGATTTCTCCTCACCCGAACTTCCTCCACCCCATTTTCGTTTTAGATAGGAATGGATTTTCTTGATGAAATTCGTTCCTAAGGTTCTTGTTGTGTTTAACATGCTTGTAACATGATTAATGAACGGAAATATTTGCTAAAAACGAGTTTTCTGATGGATTAAACTCAAGAACTTAGTGTTCTTGAGAGTTTTGATGAAATGGTGTAAATCCTTACTTTTTCGATGATAACGATGTAGATCGGGAAAACTAACCGTCCTTTTATGCTTAAACATGTTGGTTACACTTGTATATGAACTCATTTGGGATTTATAACATGAAAATGGGATTTTTGGGTGATTTGAGATGAAAATCGCAAGGTTTGAACTGTCCTGACAGGAAGCCTTCGCCAGGCCTTCGCTCAGCGAACAAGTGGCGAATGGTTCGCCACGAGCTCGCGGCCTGTTCGCCATGCACCTGTAATACCCTGACCTAGTTCGCTACAGCGAACGGAGATTCGCTGAGCGAATAGTTCGCTGACTGTTCGCTGCTGGTTCGCCACGAGTTTGAACTACCCTGACTTAGTTCGCTACCTGTTCGCTACGGGTTCGCTTAGCGAACAGGACTGATTCTGCAATTTTTGTAGATGCTTTGCAGTGCTTGTATGCAATTGTAACTTGGTTTAATGGTATTCTTACATGATTGTTGATGCTTGTTGATGCTATAACGATTGTTAATCATGTATGATGTTGTAAATGACGAATATTAAGGTTTTGTTAATCTTAATAATGACGTATGTTGGATAGTGTCCCACATAGTAAATGACGAGCTTTATGCTAAATAATTGTTGGTGGATTCATGAAAAACATATACATGCATTCATGAATTTTGTTGTTGTATATTGGATATTCCAATAAAGACGGATATCGGATTATATTTATCCGATAAAGACGAATATTAGAGGTGAGATACTCTAATAAAGACGAAACGGTACCACATGCATTAGATATGTCTAGGGTGACATTGCATGAAGTTGACGCATTAGAATGCATTAGGTTATGTGTACATTTATGTGATAAGTGATATGTGACACATACTTGGCTAATTGTGATAAATGATGATTGATGTTGGATATTCGATTATATGTGTTAATATGCTTATAATTGAATGGTAGCTTGTTGATGAATATGCATGAATGTATGATATATGCATGATTATTGAAGAAGTGTTTAAGTACTCTTTTACTTGCACTTATATTTTGATTTTGTGATCTAACTCTCATGCTTTGTGTTATGTGCTGGACCGTTGGGGGTTCAGATTCTCAGGTTGAGGATCCCGATCAGAGTTAGAGGACTGTTCGTGCTCGTGCTTAGTGTAGCGCTTTTTGGTGAGGAGTTTAGCCTAGACTACTCCTTTAGATATATTTGTATATCTCTTTTGATGGGTTGTATAGAATTGCTCTGATTAGGTTTTACCGGGTCGGGTTATTCGTTTGAATTGTATTAAGCCCGTGATGGCATATTGAACTTTGCTAATCCTATCTTTTGGGTTGTAAACATAATATCCTTTGTTGATATGGCCTAGAGCCTAGGGATATTGTGTGAACAATTATGATCATTGTATGATATACATTATGATAATTATTCGCTTTTAATTCCGCTGTGCTAGCATGATTTGATTTTTTTTAAATTATGCCGTGGTTTGTATTATTAACATGTGACGCCTAGATTTTCTTAAGTGTTTTATTTATTTATATTTAATAAATACGCGTTAAGGGGTTGGGTGTTACAATAAAGATCAAAGAAAAAGAAGCTCGATGTCCATTAGAGGTTGTACCAAATTGGCTCAATTCCATTAGACATAAATTGGATGAAGTCCAAATTTACATGATAAAAAGTATTTATAGGCTGATTTGTGATCTAACAATATTGGGTTAAATAGAAAACAATTAAGTCCACTTTTCTTTATTTTATATGCAATTTTCATTTTATTTAAAGGGTGAATTTTTAAATGACCTTTAATTTTCTCCTAGCATCTCTAGATGTTTCCTAGTAGTGCTCTAAGTTATTATAGTGGCTAGTGACATTTTTTTTTTACTAAAAACGATATTCATTAAAATTGATAGAATACATTGAATAATACAAATTCAAAATAGCTAAAAACTGAAAATGATAAATCTACGAACAAACTAACAACATCAACGTTAATAGCATACAATGGAAAAATGCATATAAATGTGACAAAGCCTACAAATATGACACAATAAAAGTTCTCAGAATACTCATATATTCGAGTTTGCAACGTTGATAATGCCAAAGTCATTGATTGAATATGTATTGGGTCAAATCTAATCTGTCAATTTGAACTGAACAAACACCACACTTAGACGGAAAAACAAAATAACACCACAACAAGACAACAAAATCACGAAGAGAAACACTAAATATATGAAAAAATCACTTATTTTAATAAAAATGAAATGAAAAACAATTTAGACTTTGGTGGATGAGGAAAAAAAGAAATCTATTTAAACAAATTTGTAACAATATGTCATCTTGCAATCTCATACTATTAAGTTTAATATGCAATTATAAAAGTGATAATATGTTGCAAAATAGTTAAAACAATTCATTGATGTACGTATCTGTAAAATAGTTTTATTGATGCTGATATTGAATAAGATCTCATGATTATGCCATAGATGTCTACTTTATAAGTTATAACAACATTTTAAAAATAACTACAAAATATTGATTCTCATTAGATATATGTATGTATAAACACTAGTAGAAAAATGACTTTTGGATAAGGGATTCCACTACTGGTATGTGAATACCAGTAGTGAAACACATTTAACCAAAGGATTCCACTACTGATATTTGAATACCAGTAGTGAAAAGTTCATAGACAAGGGATTTCACTACTGGTTTTCTTAAATCAGTAGTGAAAAGTAGATACGGTGGCATTGTTGTAATTACGTTGAAATTTGTTTTAATTGAATTTCACTACTGATTTAGTATTCACCCGTAGTGGAATCCCTTAACTGAGAATTAATTATATGTTGTTCTTTTCATTCAATTCATTCACGCAGCGTTCGTTTTTTCATCCAAACGCAGCGAAACGCATAGTGAGCTAGACTTCGTCTTCTTCGTCCCACAAATCCCAAATCGTGACTTCGAAATCCCAAATCATGGCATAAAACTCTTTGAAATCCCTAAAGCCCAAATCCCTAAATCCGAAATCACAGAAAACACATAAAATTCTTCTCTTTGAAACCCTAAATCCCTAAATCGTCTTCTTCGATCTCTTTGAAACCCCAAACCGTATTCCTTCTCCCACCCTCCGCCGCCGTCGCCGTCAGTACCAGGTTGTCGGGAGAGGTTTTCCAAACGGAATCAGATCCACACCCAAAGATTTTTCGTTTGAAGCTTTGGGCTACCAATGAAGTTCGTGCTAAGTCCAAGTTTTGGTAATCAAAATAAATCTCATTTCAATTTTTTGATGATTGTAATTTTTAATTTTTTTTTTCATTTTTTGGTTTATGATTTGTTGTAGTTAGATCTATAGTGTAATATTGGATTTTTATTGATGTATTAATTTTTTAGATTTTTGAAATTGAAGTTGAATATTTTTGTTTTTAATTTTGGGTTTATTGATTTTGACTAGGTATTTTATAATGGTTGTGAATTGCAGCATGGTCCATATGAGCGTTTGTTGAACAGGGTTGAAGCGTGTGCTATTGATACATGGCCTCAATTGGTAACAATTTCTATTCCTCTTTAGTAAACTATGAAATTAATTAACTTGAAATTAACATGCATTTATAGACTTAGTACTGGTCATTGTCCAATCAGAGTCAGTTAAATGTTGGAAATAGCTTTTGAATTATGCTCTTCTCTTGTTTGTTTAAATGTACTGTACTTTTGTTATGATTCAAAATATCAAACTTTGAAGTGCTGTGACATTTGATTCCAAGTACCATCCCCTGTGCAAATTGGGAATAGTGAGGACAGTTGTTTACCTTGGAAGAGTCGAGTAGCTCTAGGTAAATTGTGTGAATGAGAAAGATATAATGAAATCCATATAATGAAATCCATCTCTCAAACTAAGGTCTTACTTACTAGTGTCCATCATAGGGTAATATGTCTTGTTTGCTGCTATTTTGACTCTGGCTGCATTACTATAGTGCTCGTTCAGTATCATGCAAACAGTGTTGATTTTGATGGTGTTTGTGACTGTTCTGTTGTGCTACTGAACTGAATTTCTTTCTGCTTATGAATGTAGGGATGGTGTCAGTTTAACCAAGTGCTGAACATTGAACTGAGCCAAGTCATTGAGGTTCTTAAATTGTTCAAATTTTCTTTTAATATATGAATTGTTAATTTTTTGGAATTAACCAGTCATTCAAATTTTAGGCATGGTTATTTATGTTATAACCGTTTGTTAGGGTTATTTGTGTCAACTAAATGATGTGAATTTATAACTTGAATTCCTTTTTGCTGGCATTCTGTCATGAAATTCTATTGCAAACCTTGTATTTATGTTAGTATCAAAATATGTTCTCAGGGCACAAGCAGGCCAACACATTATCATGTTCTTTTGGATGAGATTGGCTTTTCCCCAGATGATTTACAGGAGTTTGTGCACTCGGTTTCTTATGTGTAAGTTTATTGTCGGATTTCATTGTTTTGGAGTTATGTTGAAGGCTTTTATAAAAATAGTCAAATGAATTAGATGTTTAAACATTTCTTTTGGTTACAATTGTAGTATGATGATTCATGATGATTAGTATTTAAGAGATATGATGTAATTGGTCTGTGGCACTAAGGAACCTTTCTTTTAAGTATTAAATAAACTTCGTGGATCTTTTGTTTCATTAGATCTCATCTATCTTCTCTCGCTGGTTTCGTTGATGCAGATATGGTGTGAGTCCATTTACGCCATTGAAAGGACTCTTTATTCAAGGTCCTGTCTTCATTAGTTTTTTTCTTGCGGTAAGCTGACTTTTGCTTTGATATTTCCCCTAATTGTAGGATCTGATGAGCCTTAAAATATTGTTTCTATCCATTCACAATTTTATTTTATTTTCTTCAATGGCAGATAACCAACATGGCTGAAAAAATGCCATCATTCAAGCATGGTGGAGCTTTATGGTTTGCTGATCTCTCAACTCCAGATGCCTTATACATTTTTCCAGTTTTAACTGCATTGTCATTCTTAGTAGTTGTAGAGGTGAGTACTTCATTTCCCGAAACATTACTTTCAACTTTTCAACCATCATTGCAGTTTGACCTTCTGAGATCTTGTCTAAATGTTTGTTTGGTTGTACATTTCATTTTTTAATTTCATTTGTGTTCACTAAAACGAGTCACTTCATATGACAAAAAATAGTTTAAAATTGATATGAGAAGAGTGGTCTTATGATATCTGTTATATTTGATTTCCAATTAAGATTAACAAATTTTATATTGTTCTTCAGTGTAATATGCAAGAAGGAATGGAAGGAAATCCTGTGGCTGGCACCATGAAAAATTTCTCAAGGGTTCTTGCTCTTCTTTCAGTTCCTTTCACCATGAGTTTTCCGAAGGTAAACTCTCCTACCTAACCTTTTTATTGGAAGGAATAACTTCCCTTAGCTACCACATGTGTATGCATTGAAAAAAAAATTATTGTATGAACTTACGACGAAACAGTAGTTGTCTTTGATACTAAGTATTAACCACATGTTCTAGTTAGATTATCTCGGAATAAATTTATTTTTGTATCGGGAGGGCATGGTATGATGGTAAAATCTTTGCGGCTTGTGATTTGTCTAGCAACCTTGTAACTTGTAAGCATACAACATCAATAAAATAAAAAATCAGGTCTTGCAATATATAGAATGCATCCTATGCATGGTGTAGTGTGCATTACACACATGTAAACTAGAGCTGAATAACCTATGTACCTCTACCGACCTTGTATCAACAACGAGAACTGGCTTTGCTGCTATATCTGCTTTTTATTCAAATATTTTTCTCAATCTCTACAAGGATTTCTTTTCCTCCTCTGCACTTCTCTTCTCTTCCCTTCTCTTCTCAATGAATTTTTATTTTTTAATTAAAAAGATAGGTCATAGTAATCGGACAAAAAATGATTCAATTTTTGAAACTTGTTGGAAAACCTGGAAAATATTATCTGTTGACTCGTACTAAAACAACATTGTATTCCAGTCAGGAACTTAGAAAAGTGCTATATTTTAGAAAAGAAATTTCAACAGTTAACAAAAAATAAAAAAGAAGTCTCAACAATTATTAGAACTAATATTGAAATTAACCTTAAATTGAAGGGCATCTACAACAGAGCCATTATGCACTATAGATTATTGATTATCCTTTTTCATTACACACATATCATTACAGAAGGCTTTTCCTTGTTGAAGGCTTTTATTGCCCAATCAGAACTTCTTACTTGGGTAAATATTTATTCTAAACATGTTTTCTGCGATTGAGTTTCTCTCGTTGAATATGCTCATGCAAACCCTCTCTCTTTTTATGCAAAGCATATGCTTAAATTATGTTTGTGGATAAGGTGTTTGCATATGTTTTTGTGCTATTCTGTTGTTTGTATTATATGATACCGTATTGTGAAATGCAGAAGCTCGCTAATTTTTAACATTTTATGTTGCAGGGAGCAAAGGAAAATGGCATCTCATTCTCATGCTCAGGCTTATAATAATGCTAATACTACTGGGTGTCCGTCTGCTCCAATTGGAAATTCAGTTATAAGATTGAAAGCTCCACCCTCTATTGCATCTTATCCTCGGAAGAACATACCGCACAGCCAAGATTCTCTGAGTTCTATTCAAATTCCTTCTTCAATGCCTCTGAGTAAAATAGGCCCGCAATGTAACTGTGGTAATTGTTCATTTTACACTCTATCTACATTTAGAAACTGTTTGGTTTAGGTTCTAGACATCCAGAATCGCATAAGATGGAAAATTAGTAGCTTGAAATTTTATGTAGACACTTTTTTTGATAATATGCTTCATGGAAAATAATTTTGTCTAACAATATGCAAAACTCTTTGGTACGTAGGATGCATACGGCTTGTTATCATCATCATCATGCTTATTATCATCATCATGTGGCACTCGCATGCAGGTGTTAGATATGCTTGAAGATGCTTGTGAATCATTGCTAGAAAACATTAATGGGCTCTCTGCTTGTTCCCTCTCCTCAAAGATGCTGGTGCTTTGTGGCTTTAGATGATTTTGAATTTAGTTTCTTAGTCATTTCCTACGTAAAGTTCAAACTTAATGGGCTGTATGCTTGGAATTAGACTAGATAATTAGTGATAATGTTAAGCATTGACTTTTAATGTGTTGAATGTAACTTGTTAGGAATTGACAATGACTTGTGGAAAATAATATTCGGAATTATGCCAATTTTCTTTTGCGTTATTAGCTACTATTAATATGCAGGCACAGGAAGCTACAAAAAAACGAAAAAAAAAAATAAAACTAACATACCACTACTGATATTTATAACAATCAGTAGTGAAAACTACACATACCACTACGGGTATTTGTAAATACCCGTAGTGGAATCCTCAATTCTTAAAAAAAAAAAACTGGAAACCATACATACCACTACGGATATGTGTAAATACCCGTAGTGGAATCTCATACATACCACTACGGGTATTTGTAAATACCCGTAGTGGAATCCCAAATTCTTAAAAAAAAAACTGGAAACCATACATACCACTACGGATATTGTAAACACCCGTAGTGGAATCTCATACATACCACTACGGGTATTTGTACAAACCGACGTGGAATTCCCATAAATTTAAATAATAACTACAGTGGAAACCTTACATACCACGACGGGTATAAAAAGACCCGACGTGGAAAGTGTATACTTACAACGTCGACTGTGTTTACTACTGGCCGCGGCCAGTAGTGGAAAGTCTGTTTGGCCAGTAGTTGTATCTCCTTTCTGCACTAGTGAAAATTTGTGTAAAATATTTTTTTATCATTAAAACTAAAATTGATACTTAAAATATTTACAATATTCATACACACTTGAAGCGGCTAGAAAAATACACGAGCGTAAAACACTCGCTTAGACAGTAAAGTCGCCACCGAACTTTATTTATTCTCAAAGGAAAAGGAAAATATCGATAAAACCTTGAAAGAATGGAAAAATGATCATCGCAACCATTTCCGAGTTCGGGAGTCGATTATGTGAGGGGAAGGTATTAGCACCCCTCACATCCATTGTACTCAACGGGAACCTTCTTGTTAATTTTAGGGTCAGAAGAGTGTTTTAATTTATTTGCTTACTTTTATTAAATATCGGAATTATTTACAAGTGGGGGAAAAATTAGTTTTTTATTAATGGGCTCGACAACATGTTGAATCCTGCTCCTACGTATTTCTTGGTGCGATGGGAAACTCAAAGCCCCGTAGTTCTGAGTAGAAAATGTTTATGTGTTGGTTGATTTTATTTGTGAAAATTTACTTGTCGCGTTTTAGCGAAAAAAGTTTGTTTGAAAAAAAAAAAAGCAAACTTGCACTTGAACGATGGTACCCGTTTTTTGAGAAAATAGTAATAATTAGAAGTGCGCGTATGAGCGCAAAAAGTGAGCAAAGTTTGAGTGAGTTGAGATTGATTTTAAGTTATGGAAAACAAACAACCGGTAGACAAGGCGCATGGCCAGCGTTCGGTCATTTGAGGTATGAGCGGATGTACATCCTTTTAATCCAATTTTATTTATTAATTTCTATTTTTGGAAGAAAAATAACCGATAGGCAAGGCGCGTGGCCAGCGTTCGGTCGTTTGAGGTATGAGTGGATGTACATCCGCCGGTCCCCTTTTCAATCAAATTTTATTTATTAATTTCTATTTTTGGAAGACAAACAACCGATAGGCAAGGCGCATGGCCAGCGTTCGGTCGTTTGAGGTATGAGCGGATGTACATCCGCCGGTCCCCTTTTCAACCCAAATTATTTAATTTTATTCACATATTTGACATTACAAATGATTTATTTTATTTTGCGTTTTTTACTATATTTGAACTTAAATTAAACAAATTAGATGAACAAATGAAAAAGGTAAAGAAATAAATAAAATAAAAAAACAAATAGCGACAGACATAGCAGGCCCAACCCGGGAAGGGCCCAAGGACGCTGGACCAAACAAAAAAATAAAGGGAAGGGATCTGGGCTGTCTGATTGATCAGACAGCCCTGATGAGATCGCAGATGGGTGATGGTGAGCTATCTGATGCGATCAAACGGTTAGGATGATAACTGCGTACTGTGTGCGTGTCGCACAGGGTAAGGGCCTATAAATACACAAAACTACCGATTATAATTCATTTTCCCAGTTTTTTCTCTCTCCTTCAACTTCTCTCTCGGTCCTCTCACTCTCACTATCCATCTTCATCTTCTTCAAAGTGTTCATGAAGAACACATGGAGATTGGTGGCCGGACCACCGCGGTCCAGAATCAGGCGCGGCGGCGGCGCCGGGAACCTTGATTTTTATTTTATTTTATTTTTTTTGGTCAAAAACCCCTTTTTTTTTAGACAATCCCAAAATTCAAATTCCTCTTTTTAACATACAATAAAAAAAAAAATTCAACCTAGCACGTACATGTTCTACATGGATCAATCATACAGCAAAGCAGCAAAAATCAATCGAAATTTCAGAAACATTTAACACATATTCAGACTACACAAAATAAGAGAAGTAAGTGATACTAACCGTCCTTGTAGTGATATCCTAGAGTAGCTTACTGCTGTTTTTCGTCTCCTTTTCTTCCTCCTCCCGATGCCTTTTTCCGCGATGCAAGGTTGACTCTCGGCAATGAAAGTGAAAGATTTGGAAGCTAGGATCTTGGATTGGAATTCTGTTTGGGTTTTTTTTGTTTATGCGTGCAACTCTCTCTCAGTTTCTTTTCTGAGTGTGATCTTTCCTCTTTTTTCTCTGTGTGTTTTTAGCGTGGAATTCTTGGGTTTATATAGCAATAGAATTAAGTTTTTGCATTGAATCATGATTGATTTGAAATGAATGATGATTGAGCAAATTTGCAAGTGAATGAGAATTTTCCCTTTTGGTTTAATGTGCTTCAATACGCTTGATGAACAAATTGAAAACTTCCTTTTCAGAACAGATACACGCGCACTGCTGAGCTGCGACTCTTATCCTTTTTATTTTCTATTCTTAATAATGACAGTAATAATAATAATAAAAAAATAAAACGAAATAAAATGAAAAAAGGAAAAAAAATCACTAGTAAGATTCGAACCCATGACTTTGCACTTGTAATCCGTCAAACACTCTCCTCACTACCGATTTGGCTAATTCACATATGCAAAATAAATTGCGACACAAAACCCTATATAATAAAAAAGAGTGGGCAAAATTTAGGGTACAACAACACTAGGGTGGCAAAGCGGGTGGCCCGCTCCATTTAGGCCCGATCCGCCCCGTTTACTAAAAAGTTGGTGGGTTAGGGTTAATTTAGTTATAATTAATTTAGTTTCACTTCGCTGCATCATCGCAACATTCACGTCATTCTTTAAAATAAAGAAGTCTCAATAAAATAACACATCAATAAAAATTCAACAACATTAAACAAGTTTCAAAACAAATGCAATCACCTAAGTAAGGGTCAAAATAAATCGGATCAGAATAAAAACATTGCAAGTAAAGTTTAGTTTAACTCTTTCTTTTTTTTAGGCCGAGAAAAAAAAACAAAATAAAATGCTTGAGGGCCAACTCGGCCCACCCTATTTTATTAGTAGATTAGGCAAGACGAACCAACTTAAAACACCAAGTCAAAAACTTCGACTCAACCCACCAAAAATAGCAAATTAAACATACCCATCCAATGTATATGACCAGACTTAAACGGACACTCAAAATACATATCACATTTTCTATAAAAAAATAAATAGAAATGTTTAAATTTAGGTATTTCATTATTTTCATCATCACCATCATAAAATAAAATTAGGAAAAAGTAGAAAAAAATATCATTGGTTTGAAAAATTGGATATTTTTTGGAACACATCCCCCATTTAGCTCATGAAGTGGATTGATTAAAAAAAAAAATTCATGAAGTGGATTGGATCATGACCATGATGATTGAAAAGCAAGGGTCCATAAACATCACCATGAAACCATAACCCACCCGTTTTCATTTATAGTCGGCACGTGTTCCACAAAAAAAAAAAATCAACACGAAACGACACACCGAATCACATTATTATCAAATTAAACGCACTTCCTTTTTAAGAACTCGGGTCAACCCGACCCATAATCCATATCCATAAAACCACCTTTACACGCAAATACACCTATTTAAATTTCCTCCAACCATCATCTCTCTCTTCTAATTCTCAATCGTAAATTAGGGTTTTGAATTTTCAAATTCCCAAATCCCCAAATCGTTTTCATTTTCAATTGTTTTCACGATGTCGCTCAGACCTAATGCTAGAACCGAGGTTCGTCGCAACCGTTATAAGGTTGCCGTTGATGCCGACGAAGGTCGCCGGAGAAGAGAAGATAACATGGTTGAGATCCGTAAAAACAAGCGTGAAGAGAGTCTTCAGAAGAAAAGACGTGAAGGTCTTCAAAATCAACAGTTTTCTACTCCTCTTCAATCTGCTTCCATTGTTGAGAAAAAGGTAATTGTCGATCGCGGTTATTTTAGGGTTTGATCGTGAATTTCCGATTTCGGATTTTGATTATGCAGTTTTGATTCAATATGTTTAATCCGTTTACGCGTTTTGATTTGATTGGGTTGTTTTTGTGATGTTAGGTTTAGTGATAGTTAGTTAAACAACGGTTTTGACGGTTATTTATTGATGTTTGTCTTTTTGTTGGTGGTGTTGCAGTTGGAGAGTCTTCCTGCTATGGTTGCTGGGGTTTGGTCGGATGATAATACCCAACAACTGGAAGCAACTACGCAATTTCGGAAGCTGCTTTCCATTGGTAACTTTTGATTCTGTTTAATGTTTTTAAGTGCATTGCTATGTTGATGTTGATGTGATTCTAACTGTTAAAGTATTGATTTTGGATTTGTAGAACGTAGCCCTCCGATCGAGGAAGTTATTCAATCTGGTGTTGTTCCTCGTTTTGTTGAGTTTCTAGTTAGGGAGGATTTTCCTCAACTTCAGGTTTGAAATCTTGTCTTTTGTTTTTCCCTTTTGAAAGTGTATATATATATATATAGTGTAGTTGGAATTTGTTGTTTTGGTTGGTTGTTTATATGACATGTTTTTTGTTTAGTTTGAGGCTGCTTGGGCTCTCACAAACATAGCATCTGGAACTTCTGATAACACTAAGGTGGTAATTGATCATGGGGCAGTGCCAATCTTTGTCAAGCTACTAAGTTCTCCTAGTGACGATGTTCGTGAGCAGGTATATTGATTAGTGCTATTTGATAGCATTAGCAATAGCATAACATGCATTTGTACTTTTTTTATGATTTTTTGCGGAACTATCCTGGTTATTAAAACTTTGAAATTTGTAGGCTGTGTGGGCATTGGGAAATGTTGCTGGTGACTCCCCTAGGTGCCGTGATCTTGTTCTCAGTCATGGTGCCCTGATCCCGCTGTTATCCCAGTTGAATGAGCAGGCAAAGCTTTCAATGCTGAGAAATGCTACTTGGACCCTGTCAAACTTTTGCAGGGGCAAGCCACAACCTCCATTTGACCAGGTAGTTGCTGTGTTTTTTTTTATAATAAACCTGATCCTGCAAGAGGACCTTTTATGTGTATTAATAATGGATCATTGATGAACAGGTGAGGCCAGCGCTTCCTGCTCTTGAGCGTTTGGTTTTTTCCAATGATGAAGAAGTCTTGACAGACGCATGCTGGGCGCTCTCATATCTTTCTGATGGAACAAATGACAAAATTCAAGCGGTGATTGATGCCGGTGTATGTGGAAGACTGATTCATCTCCTTCTGTGAGTACCAATTCTTTTATTATGTCGACCAATATTTTGTTGCAATTATTGATTGTTTTGGCTCTAAATATACCTTTATGTTTTGAAGGCACCCATCTCCTTCAGTGCTTATCCCGGCACTTCGCACGGTGGGAAATATTGTAACTGGAGATGATAATCAGACTCAGGTAATGTCATAATGGCTTGTGAATTGTTGTAATGATTAGTTGCTACCTAATTATTTCTAATAAAATTAACTTTTATTGAGTTATGTACTGAATTAGTGTTGTGTTAAACATATTTTAAAACAACTTAAAGTTTTAAATAGTATAACCTGGAATTAATGATAGGTAAATTTTGCTTATGAGAAAACATAATTAAAGCTTGTATGTCGTTGAAGCTTGATTGACAATTTTAGGATAATTAGCCTAGGTATCAATTTTGTTTTTTTGAGGGGTGAGGGAATCTTGGTCACTGCGAAGATTGTAGAGCTATATTTGATAATCATTGTTGGTGAATCATTATTATTTATTACCTTGAATCTAGTATCTTCTTGCCCCTTGTCTTTTATTCATTTGTCACTTGTCAGAATTATCTGATTTTGGTGGGACTATTTTTGCCAGGCCATTATCAACCATGGGTCACTCCCATGCCTTTTGAGCCTGTTGACCCATAATCATAAGAAAAGCATTAAGAAGGAAGCTTGCTGGACTATATCAAACATTACAGCTGGAAACAGAGAGCAGATACAGGTAAGCTAGTAAATCTCATCCTTTTAATAATCAATTGATTGATGTTAAAAATCATGTATAATAAAGTGTAGTGTTAATTTCTTTATTGTTTATCTTTTTCTTCAAGTTTGATGTGTGGGTATCATTTGAATATAATTTAAATTTTCCAGTGTAGTTATTGACCTTATGAAGTTGATAATTCATAGTGTTCCAAGTTTCATTGCCTGTTGTTAGATGTTAATGTTGCTTTGGTCTTGGTCCTTCCATATGGGGAACTACATGCTGTTTAGCTTTGATGTGTTGTCCAATAACCATTGGAGTCTTGTAGATATATTTAGTTCTTAGGTTACACCAATTAGAGAAGATTTAGAGAATAATATTTATTCACAACACACCAACATTTACATTCATTTTCCCTTTTTAATCACCAGAGATTGAAACTGTGCTAATGTTATTTCGCTTTGTGTTGTCTCGTAGAGTAATAATTTGACTGTTGGGTAATTGTAAGCCCTTTTTTCTCCATTTTATTGAAAATACATCACTGAACGGAATGTAATGTGTTACTTGATGGATAACATTGACTTTATGTTTTCTGTTTCGGGTCTTGAGATTATTTTGCGTTTTACTGCAAAACATGTGGCTTTTGTTGGCTTATTTACTAATGATGCACTCTGAACTCTACCTTCTATGTATGATGTAGGCTGTTATTGAAGCTGGTTTGATTGGTCCCATCGTCAATCTTCTTCAAAATGCCGAGTTTGACATTAAAAAAGAAGCTGCTTGGGCACTCTCTAATGCTACATCTGGTGGTACCCACGAGCAAATCAAGTATGTGAAGTGAATTTTTATTATCTTCTAGCTCTGCTTCATGCTTGCAACATTTAGAGTTTATGTATTAACTTGCCAAATGTTGTTGTTACAAGGTACTTGGTGAGCCAGGGTTGCATTAAGCCTCTATGTGATTTGCTTATTTGCCCTGATCCAAGAATTGTTACTGTCTGTTTAGAAGGTCTTGAGAATATACTGAAGGTTGGAGAAGTGGAGAAAAGTCTTGGTAACACAGGAGATGTCAACTTATATGCTCAGATGATAGATGATGCTGAGGGATTGGAAAAGATTGAAAACTTGCAGAGTCATGACAACAATGAGATTTATGAGAAGGCTGTTAAAATTCTCGAGACATATTGGTTGGAGGATGAAGACGAGACACTACCATCAGGCGATGGTTCTCAACCTGGTTTTAATTTTGGAAGCAATGACCTTTCGGTCCCATCTGGTGGATTCAACTTCAGTTGAAGACTTCTCTTCAGTGAGTAATATGCCTTGGTTGGGGTTATAATCGTAGTTTACATATCCAACTTCATTTTATTCCTATGTTCTCTAAACCAATTGCTCTCAATAACTGTAGGAACTTGGTTGGATGGAGCAGGGTTGATTTAGGGTGACAGTTGGGGTTGAGTCCGGGTGGGTTGGGGTGGGGTTGGGGTGAGGGGTCGATCCATGTACTTCATGGTGTCTGGTGTCAGTCCGGTCCGGTCTAGTGTCTAATGAAGTGCTGGGGTGGGTCAGTCTAAACTGCCATGTCCAAATAAGAATGGGGGTGGTGGGTTCAGTTAGCAGCATAATGTGGCCATCATATCTTCTACAAGAAATATATTTACAGAAGAAAAAGTATGTTGCAGCAGCAAGGACCCGTTTTGTGTGTGACCATGGGGGGAGGGTTTTCTTTGAAGCGGCTTTCGAGTCCTATTTTTTATTGAGTCCTAGTTTGTATTGGTAATTAATTTACCGAGTCAGTATTTTAATTGAGTGAATACAGTTCAGAAACAAATTTTATGGTGTATTCTAAGTAAAATATTCACGTTATTTTTTGTGCTTGCATTTGCATACATTTGTAGCAATAATCACTTTATTTTCATGTATAAAATGAGGATGTGAATAGGTTCATATTATACAAGTAGTGTGGTGGATATTTTAAGCTAGGATTGTGTGCTGTCACATTTGTGGATTTTTTATTAAGATTAGACGTAAAGAGGAAGAAGACAATTGTTCAGCCTATTTTTAATTCTTAATCAAGGGAACAATAATCAAGGGAAAGAGAAAGCTTTGACAACTAGAGAAGTCTTTATCTTTAAAATTGTGCTTTTAGTCTCTCTGAGTCTCTGTAGACTTCAAAATTACCAGGACTAAGAAACCTAATTTTATAAAGAATTTAATAATTTTTTTATTAATAATTTTTTTTTGATAATTTTTATTAATATTTCTAATCAGTACTTCTAAAACACTGTTTAATATTTTTTAAAAAATTATTTAACATATATTCTTAGAATAGAAGTTAACAAAATTTTAAAGTAAAAATCCTTTAAAACATGGGATTGAAGAAGGAAGGTGGATGGCAGCCAAGCTGAGCTGGATCCCTCAACCTTTTGTTTGTAGAACAACTGTACAAATAGTACTAATGAACTGTGAATTTCTAAAAAGCATGATGATAATTTTCCAAAAAATAAAATAAAAAGCTTGATGATTGATACACACACGAATTCATTCACTCAGAAATGAATCATTGGTGTCAGAACATATTGTAATGCCAGATCATTCTGACAGCTACCCAAAGGATTCTCTCATTGGATGGATACAGCAACTATCCTAGTCCTTTCAGCATAGCATATGATCAATTATCTTGCACATGTTAGAGAAATTATAAATTGACATCATTTTTTAGACAACATATAGTAATCACAAAGGTTGTTTCCACCACCACGTCGGTCGCACGCCATAGATATCTATGTTGTGAACAATCGGCTTCTGGTTGAAAGAATTTTCGTAACCACGGCGTCGTCGTTGAATAGATTCGTAATTACCGGAATCGTGTCGTTAGTGACAGGTTTGGATTGAGGCATGGAGAAGTGGTGGCGGTGGTACTGATGCTGTGCTTGGTGAATGATGAAGATGGTGAAAGTGGTGGTGTTGTGGTCGGTGAAGATGATGAGATGGTGGTAGGGGTGATCGTATCCGAACCAATCCAAATCGAAAGTGCAAAAAACCGCATTTAATTTTAACCGCATGTATCATGTTTTTTCTAAACCGCACGGTTTGGTTTGGTTTGCGGTTTTCATTTCAGAAAATCGAACCAAACCAAACCACAATACTTAACTTAGTTCTATCAACTATTAACAATCAATCCAAATTGAGTTCATAAAACAATAGGCTGTCAAAACATATAATTCATGCGATCCAAAACTATATTGTTGGTATTAAAAATAAGTTATTATTTATATGCAATTTATATATATATATATATGTATATTGTATCATGTAAACAATAAAATAAAATTATACCACAACAATCATCAAAACTTCAAAAGGAAGATATTTTTTTTTTACATACATATAGGAAAGATAATTTTTTTTAGGGTCTTGTTAACATGTGCCCTAAGGGCACATGATAAGATATACCAAAATAGAAATTCAACATTTAATGATACAAAAAATTTAATGCTTCAAAAGTCAAAATGCACAAATTAGCATTTAATAATTTCTATTTTTACTTCCTTAACATGTGCCTTAAGGGCACAAGTTAACATTCTCCTTTTTTTTATTGATACAAGTAGGCAACGTAGCACAAAATAGACAGCGCACAAGACGACAAAAATAACAATTAAATATATTTGACAGCGCACAAGACGACAAAAATAACAATTAAATATAATTGACTCCTATAAATTTTTAAACACTTAAAAATATTAGGTAAATGCTAATAATATCTTAAAAGTTTAAATTTTTTATTTTTGAAGATAATATATTTTTTTATTTCCCTTTTTAATTTTTTTAGGCGCCTTTTGATTACTTAACAAGTGTTCTAAGAATAGTTGTTTGCAAAACTTTTTCAGTAAACTTTTAGGGCCAATTCTAACATGAAAGAGTGAAGGAAGTAATGCATGGTGCACAAGTTTACAATAACACTATAATAAATACGAATTTTACAAAATTCACCGTTGGATTGAAAGATTATATCATATAGATCATCCATAATTTTTTTAGAAAAATTGAAAATCATTTGATATGTTATTAAGACCCGTCAAGATTAACGGTTTATAAGTTTTAATTGAATACCGTTAATTTTGATGGGTCTCAATAACATATCAAATGATTTTCAAATCTCTAAAAAAAATTATAGATGATCTATATGATATAATATTTCAATCCAACGGTGGATTTTGTAAAATTCGTATTCGTTATAGTATTATTCGAAACTTGTGCACCATTCACCACTTTCTTCACTCTTTCATGATAGAAAAAGCCAACTTTTAGTTTAATCTCTTTAATATCACTTTTTTTCTATTCGGTTCTCAAAATTTAAAAAAATAAAAAATTTGTCCATAATATTTTATAGATAATTCTTAAGTTTGGTCAATAGGACTATTAGAGCAAAAGTGAAGGTAGTTTGGGAGTCAAAAATCTAAAGCTATTCAACTTATCTTTACTAGCTAAGTTGTGTTGGAGATTACTTGTTAATCCCGTTTTCGAGTGGTCAAAGGTCTTGACCAAGGTTTTAAATTGCGGTTGCGGTCATGGATGTGGTTGCAGGTGTTGCGATTGCGGCTAATGCAGACACTGCGATGCAATTGCGGCCGTTGCAGCGTGAAATAATTTTTTATCCGCACAAACACAAAAAAATACTATAATGATTGTAATTCCTTATATATCTTTTACTTATAATTCTATATCAATTTTAATTTATTTTTAAGACATTGTGTCTTATTTATGAATAATATAACCTTGACTCGAATGGAAGAAACATTAACATAAATAACATTCATAATTGTTTATGCAAATACTACTACAATTAATACATCACAAATAGATAAATGCATTAAGTTGCAATTTTGACTTTGAAAAGCAACATCATATTTGTCTCCATATAAATATATGGTCTTCGCTGCAAAAAAAAAAAAAAAATAATAATCAAATATCTTAATAACTCAAGAGTATTTATATTTCCCATCATAAAAATTAACTGAATATAAATTTAAATTTTTTAAAATATAACTTACATGATACTTTTTACCACATGGTGGAATGACGTGGAGGAGCATTACTTGTACTTTCACTCTGGCTATCATCTTGTGTAGTTCCTTGCCCAAAGACATAACCAAAAAATCCACCACTTGATTGTTCATAATAAGGATCTTGGTAATTCATTGCTTGTTGGTAGTTGGAAGGAGCTTGATCACTTGTATATTGGTTATATGAGTTGAAATAAGGATATTGATAAATAGGCGGATAAGATTGTTGACTATTTTGAGAAGAATCACCAATCCCAAAGTCACTAAAACTTTGAGCAATACTAGAAGAAGAAGAATCTTCAAGTGGAACATTTTGTTTCCTTTTACCTCTTCTTGATCTAGAATGTGACACATCTCCTCCACTGTTAAGTAGTGAACCATCAGAACGATCCATATCAGTCAAATTTCTATAACGCCTATAAATAGGTGGTGTTTCACCGTATGGATCATGGTCTACTAGTGCATCTTCTTCATCATCACCACCACCACCACCACCACCTTCGCCAACTTCTTCATTACCACCCCCATTACCACTGTTACCGCTTGGTGGACTTAAACCACCATCATCACCATCATTTGATCCATTGTTATCATCATCAACTTCCACAATCTCATCATCTGTATCTTCTATATGCAACCATTCTGCATTTTGAACTCCATCCAATAATGGATTTTCTCTCTCTTCTATCCATTCAGATAAATGATCTTCTTGAATTATATAGTTAAGATTTATAGGATCAAAACATGTTTCTATTTCTTCTTTACTTCTCCTCATTTCTTGTCTCATTTTCAGCTTCATGTTGTAATGTGTGAAGACAAGTTTATGTAACTTTCTATACTTCAATCTATTCCTCGTCTTTGTGTGAATATAACTAAATGTACTCCAATTTCTCTCGCAATTTGTAGCAGAAGTTGTTTGACTAACAACTTTTATAGCTACAAGTTGAAGTTCAGGAGCACATGTACCGTAATACCCCCACCAAGAATCTATGTAAATAAACAATAAAAAAAGCAAATTATTGGTTATAATTATATATTAAAAAACAAAGTTAATTTTGCGAAACTTATAAAAAATGGATTAGTATTTTACCTGCCCTCATCTTTGACCAAGAATCTTGAGCCAGACGTGTACCAAATGAATCACTCTTTTCTTTGTAAAGAGTCAACTAAATAACATAACAAAATACATTAATATGTAAACATATTTTTTATAACAAATAATTTATCAGATTAAAATATTTCATTTATTACTAACCTGATTCAGAGCTTTGATTTGATCATCTATACTTCTTACTAATTTCGTTATCACTCTAGCCGTCCCTTCAAATGTTTCCTTATAGACATCATCTCCATGTTCAACTCCATATTGAAATTGTGGATTAAGAAAATAACCTAATTAAAAAAATATAATCACAATGCATGAAAAAATTACATGACATGAAGAAACATATTTTAAAATTATATGAAGAAATTAAAATTAAAATATAGACATACCAGCAGAATGAAGATCAGAATGCATGAATTTCCAACGCTTGTCAATTATATCATTATAGGTGGAATGATAACGAGAATTTTGTTGAATTGTCTGTTTTGCTCGATCAATGGCTTCATATAGGAAACCCATTGTTGGTTTCTCGTCACCATCAACTAGTCTTAAAACTTGAACAATAGGCTCGTACACCTTCAATATATCTTTGGCTTTACTCCAAAACTCCTTGCTCAAAACAATTTTCCTTACTTCATATCCTGGCCCATTCTTCTCTTTGCCATATTTTGTTTTTCTAAACTCTTCCGAATGAAACATGTTTTCCAGACCTTCCTTCTGATTCACAATTGATTGAAGTTGTGGAAATTGTGTTGCAAATCGGGTTACACCAGGACGAACAATCTCTCTACCTCCAGTATATTTTTTCATGAGACTCACAATATATGTATGGTTGTAGATGAATGTTGTCACCAACTTTGCTTCATTTAATAACTTTTGTATATTTTTTTTCTTCCCTATATCCTCTAAGCAAAGATCTAAACAATGAGCCGCACAAGAAGACCAATACAAATGTGGCCTCTTTTCCATTAGTTTGTGACCGGCTGCTTTTAGTGCAGCTTCATTGTCTGTAACCACCTGAACAACACATTCTTCGCCAATTTCATCCACAACTTTATCCAATAATTGAAAGTAGTACTCTGTGTTTCTACTATCAACATCGGAAGCATCAACTGATTTCCAAAACACTGTTCCTTTTTCACAATACACTAAAAAATTCATAATATGAGAATTGTTGACACCGTCTGTCCAACCATCACACATTATTGTTGCCCCCTTTTTGTTTCCAAGTTTTTTTCATACTAGTTATCCATTGCTTCATTTCTTCATATTCAGCCTCTAAATACACATTTGAGATTTCATAAGGAGTTGGGAATTTAGCTTTTCCCACCTCAGAGGCTATATAAATCAAATTATGCAACCAGGGAGAATTAGATAAATTCATAGGCAAACGCTCATAAATTATAAATTTGCTTACGACCGCTCCAAGCTTCTTCCTCCATGTGTTTAGCATGCCCTTATTGACTTTAGGTTGCCTCATGCTTTTGGTCCTGACAAGATCAACGTTGGTAGACCTCAAAGAAAAAGTTAGATCTTCTGGTCTTTCACCTCCGCTAACACTTGCACGAGAACTTCCACCTTGGTCATAAACATTTTTATATCCTCCTGTTTCATGTCTGAATTTTTGCCTATTTTCCCATTCATGATGTGATCTGAGACTCTCTTGTGTAGCAAACCTTAATTGATCATCACTAGAATGATCCACATCATCTACTTCAACAACATCTCCCCTTAAATGTTCTTCAAATTCTTCTTTCCTTCTTTTAGAATCGTTTCTCTTCGCTTTTGCATCAACTAGAAGTTTCATCATACCTTCCCTAACTATTCTGTTCAATCTAGGACAAGGTTTGACCTGTCCTGGCATATGTGCTATATGTTGCTTCAATCTCGTAATGCCACCTCTTATTATTTCTCTGCAAAGTTCACAATGAACATTGTTACTATTTCCAGGTATCGGTGTTCCAAAGTGCCATCCAATATCATCACTTGGAGCACGCTCTAATCTTTTTGTACGAAATGCTTCTCTTGGTGGCATTGTGTATATTTAATCGCACCTATTAAATTAAATATAATAATTGTTGGTGTTTTATGTTGGCCTCATTTTGCTAAAACAAATATTCAAGCAAGATGTTGGATAGAATGCTTCAACATTGGATACAACATTCATGCTTCAACATTGGATACCACATCCAGTGCGCTCTGTTTTCGCGAATGATATATTTTTGCGTAAGATCTTTGAAAGATTTGATTGAAGAATTAATCCACGCCTTTTAATTTGTGTGCCAACACACAGGTGTTTCCAGAATATTCAGTAAGCGATTTATGTGTTATTTGTTCCTCAATATTAAGAGATAAAAGATTTGATTCTAAAATATATTTTGTGAAGATTGTTGTAGAAAATATAAAAGATTTATTTCAAATAAATCTTTATAGTTCAAGGAGATTATTATTGAAAATATATTCAAGGAGATTGCTACTGAAAATATATTTATGGACAATAAATATATTTATGGAAGGAATAAATATTTGGTGAAAATATATTTGTGGAAAATATATTTTTCTTCTACAAGGTTGCTTTGACCTGAAGTATTGTGCACTAAGTAGCGCCTTTCCTGATGTTCTAGAAGGCGGCCATGACCTAGTTTTGTTTCTAAACAAATCAACTATTTTAGGAAACAAAACATTTGATACAAGAATATTCCTTGAAGTAACTTCTGGACCTGCTGCGTTTTTAAAGCCCAATTCAAGACCTAGCTCGTGCTATATAAAGGAAGACTGAACCCTTGTGCAACTCACTGAAGCCGTAATTGAGTTTTACAAAGCGTGTGTTTAGGGTTTTAGTGTTGTTAATTGTGTTCCTCTTCTTGTAGTACCTTGATGCAAGATTAAGGACTGTGTGTTACTGTGTTGTAATATCTCCAGAGCTTCTAAGCAAGGAGATAGTGTGTATGAACCATTCCTAAGCTTTGAAGTACGAAATTGGTGGATGTTTTAAGAAGTGTGTCTTCATCTGTAAACTGTAACGTGTACGATCACAGTGGCTGTGATTAAGAGGAGTTGAGCGGAGGTTCTCATACCTAGGTGTGACTTAGGTAGAATATAGCACGAGTGGTGATTAGGTGAGAAGTCATAAACGGGGCGTTTATTGAGGGCTTTGAACTAATACTATCATAGTGGATTCACTCCTGGATTGGTATCCCCCAGAGTAAGCTGTTATGCTGAACTGGGTTAACAAATAACTGTGTTATTTTGTTTCGTGCATTTTATTTTTCCTTATTGTTCGTCTAGTTCAGTGTTGAACACAGTGTTGGATTATCGGATCAAACATACAGTGTTGGAGCATCGTGTTCAACATCGTGTTACTAGTGTGCCAGAATTTCAATTGGCATCAGAGAAGGCACCCTGCTCGAAATTCAGGGTGAGCTCCAGGGAAGGAAATTTCTGGTGAGATGGACAAGGAAGGAGGAACGGTTTCTAAACCACCATTGCTGACTGGGCCTGAGAACTATGACTACTGGAAAGCTAGGATGATGGCTTTTCTTAAATCCATTGATAGCAGAACATGGAAAGCTGTAGAAAATGGCTGGGAACCCCCAGTTGTCATAGATAAGGATGGAAAGAAAACCGATGAAATCAAGCCTACAAAAGACTATTCTAAAGACGAGGATGACTTAGCTCTGGGAAACTCAAAAGCTTTAAATGCCATCTTCAATGGTGTGGACATCAACATGTTCAGACTTGTCAAACGATGTACTGTGGCCAAACATGCGTGGGAAATACTTAGGAAAGCACATGAAGGAACCAACAAGGTAAAGTTGTCTAAACTTCACATGCTTCGCACAAACTTTGAAAATCTAAGTATGAATGAAGAAGAGACCATTCATGATTTTCACATGAATATTTTAGAATTTGCAAACTCATTTGATGCCTTAGGAGAACCCATATCAGATGAGAAGCTTGTGAGCAAAATTCTCAGATCTCTACCTAAGAGGTTTGACATGAAAGTGACAGCAATAGAAGAATCTCAGGATCTGGCCAATATTCAAGTGGATGAGCTAATAGGTTCACTTCAAACCTATGAGCTAGGCATGAATCAAAGAAAAGAAAAGAAAAATAAAAGTTTAGCTTTTGCCTCCAACACTGGAGAAGATGAAGAATCAGATCTGGAGAGTGATGAAAGTTTGTCAGAAGCAATGGTCTTGCTAGGAAGACAATTCAACAGAATCATGAAAAGAATGGACAAAAAGTCTAAGTTCAATGTGCCAAGCATCAAGCTCGACATCAACAAACAGACCAATGATCAAAGAAGGGCTAAAAGTGATGAGAAAACCAGTCAGTCAGAAGGGGTCCAGTGTCATGAATGTGAAGGATATCGACACATCAAAGCTGAATGTCCTACCTTTCTGAAGAGACAAAAGAAAAGTCTTGCTATCACTTGGTCAGATGAGGATGACTCAGAGGAGGAAACTAAAAGTGGATCAGCAAAACATGTCAATGCGCTGATAGGTGTGTGTGAGTCTGATGCTGAATCATGTGATGAAACATCCTATGAAGAATTACTGGCTACCTATAAGGATTTATTCATCAGGAGCAATGAATTCTGCAAAGCATTGGAAAAACAAAAGAAGGCGAATTGTCAACTACAGGCTGAGAAGAATGACCATCTTTCAAAAATTGATGCTCTCAACAAAGAGATTGAAAAACTAAATGTCGACTTGGAGCATGCTAGAAGACAAGTCAGAGTTTATGGATCAGGAGAAGAAAAATTTCAAGCAATGCTATTGAAACAAAGTGCGGGAAAGAAACCAATTGGCTTTGACTATGACATTGTTGATCAACAAATGGGATACAACAAAGCTACAATCAGTACTCCCATCGAGAAGACTTTTCCTGTCAGTGCTGGCTTTTTACCACCACATCCTCCCACACACCAGGGAACCGACACTTGGTTAAAACCCAAACCTAAGCCTCCTGCACAGACTGGATCGATGCCTCAACATCCTCCTCCACATCGGAATAATTGGTCAAGACCTAAATCTAGGAGAAGGAACTGGAGATGTCACTATTGTGGTAGGAAAGGGCACATAAGGCCTTATTGCTATAAATTGTATGGTTACCCAAAGAATTTCCGGTCACCTGCACCAAAGCCAGAAAATGTGAAGACTAAGAAAGAGTGGAAAGAAAAGGAGAATGATGTATGTCTGATAGCTCACACATCACTACGAGCATCATCTAGACAAGATTGGTACTTTGACAGTGGATGTTCAAGACACATGACTGGAGTGGAAGGATATCTTGCCAACTTAAAATCCTATGCCACAAGTTATGTAACCTTTGGTGATGGAGCTAAGGGAGAGATAAAAGGAATTGGGAATCTAATCAACAATGGATTGCCAAATCTAGATAATGTTCTATTGGTGAAAGGCCTTACAACTAATCTAATCAGCATTAGCCAGTTGTGTGATCAAGGCATGAAAGTAAACTTCACAAAGTCAGAATGTCTTGTTACAAATGAAGAAGGAAGACTCTTGATGAAGGGTGTGATGTCAAAGGACAACTGCTACTTATGGGTCTCTGAAGAAGAAGAAAACCACTTGTCCACTTGTCTCTTAAGCAAAGAGGATAAAGTGAAGCCGTGGCATCAAGAAATTGGTCACTTACATCTTAGAGGTTTGAAGAAGACTATAGCAGAAGAAGCAATCAGAGGACTTCCTAAGCTGAAGATAGAAGAAGGAACAATATGTGGAGAATGTCAGATAGGGAAGCAAACCAAGGTGGCGCACCCGAGGCTCCATCATCAGACCGCCACCAGAACACTTGAACTACTACACATGGACCTAATGGGACTTATGCAGACTGAATGTCTTGATGGTAAAAGGTATGCTTTTGCTTTGGAAGATGATTTTTCTAGATTCACTTGGATAGATTTCCTTAGAGAAAAATCAGACAACTTTGAAACTTTTAGAAACTTATGCTTACAACTTCAAACAGAAAAAGAGGTTGTGATTGTAAGAATAAGAAGTGATCGTGGCAAAGAATTTGAGAATGCAAAATTCTTTGATTCCTGTGCATCAGAAGGTATTTTTCTTGGATACTCCACAAACAACAGAGCTTACAGAGTTTATAACTCTAGAACTAAAGTTACCGAGGAATCAATGAATGTGGTAGTTGATGATGCAACATCAACCAAAACAGCAGATGTTGAATCATCCATTCAACAGTCATATGATATTGTATTTGATGAAGTTTCAGGTTCTAACAATGAATCTACTGATCCTAAATCAGAACCTGCCCGTGTCAACAAAGTCCCATTTATCAGGGATTTAGTTGAAGAAAATATTGTGAAGCTTGATCATGTTGCTTTTGAAGAACAGGTGGCTGACATATTCAGTAAAGCATTGGATGTTGTTGAGTTTGAAAGGCTAAGGGGAAAATTAGGAATTTGCCTGCATAAGGAATTGTAGCAGTTAAGGAGTTTTGAGCGTGCAACCACATTTTTCACTTCACTCCCACTAGTGATGCACGCTAATTCCGGGCAATCATATCAAAATTGCCATAACCGTGTCATGACATGCAATCAACTCTCTTTCACCCACTGTCCCACTGATTGTGCTTTGTTTGAAGTTCAATTCAATAAAAAACTATTTTATTTCAATCAGATCATCATGTCAAACTCTGATAATACTGTTGATGCTACTGTACAACCATATGTAGTTGTGAATGATCATATGGCTCCATCTGATAAGTCCATCTCTGATTCTATTGTTGAGCTTGTTACTTTTTCTATCAAGGAGAACATTACTACCCTTGATGTTGCACAGGATGTTGGAACATCCTCTGTCCAGCCTAATCCAAATGCTGCCACTATCACTGAGTATTTTGGTGATATCTGTGATTTTGAGGCTGCTACTGAAGATGAATTGCAGGACAAAGAAAATAATAATATTCCCGCTGATGTTATTGAAGACTCTAAAACAGAGGACAATATAGAGAAAGTTGTCTCTCTTGGTGATAAAGATACTGAGTCTGAAAAGACAGTAGATGAAGAACAAGAGATGATTGATCTTGATGAGGTTGACTTCTTGGATGAACCTCAGCCAAAGACTGTTCATGGGAGATTGGAACAATGTTTTCTTATGCCCCTGTCATATTGTGCAAACAAGGGGAAATGTCTATTTTGTGAATGTTGACTATGTGTTTGTTGTGATGGAGGTAGTAGATATGCTTTACAACTTACAACCTCTAGTTAGCTGGATGAAAAGAAGCTGTAATTTGAGCGAATGATTCATGCTCTGAAGCTTGAAGAAGCTGCATTAGAAGCAACTGATGCATGTGTTGATGAGAATCTGAGTGTTGATGCAGGTGGTGATAATGAGGAAGAAGACTCTGAGGTTGAAGATGAGGGAAATGATTCCCCAAGACAGTGCCTCTGTGTAATGTTTCTTTTGGATTTATTTTCCATGTGTAGGCTATGATCTAAATTTAAGCACCTTGTGTGCATCCGGACTGTGATATTCTGCACTATGTCTCTGGTTTTTCTGCTATTTCTATGAAGACCCTACTTTGTCCAAAAAAAAAGGGGGAGTAGTTGGTAGTTAGTAGTGTGCAGTATGTTGATGTGCTATCTGATGTTGCAACATCTGATATGTGTCGTAGTACTTATGTTTGCTCTACAAGAATTAAGGGGGAGTAAGTTTTGATATGCATGTGGTACTCGGATACTTTGTTCTGATATGCACTTTTTTTAGGGGGAGTAAAAATGCCTGATTAAATTTTTGTTCATCCTTGATTTTGAGGGGGAGTAAAAATGTTTGATTAAATTTTTGCTCATCTCTGATATTGAGGGGGAGTAGTATTATTTAGTGAGCATGATGTGCTGACAGATGCTCTAACATCTGTTGTAGGCACGGTAGCAGTATGTGATGTATAGTATCTGATGTGTGTGCTCTGCATATGTTCTGAATGTGCTTTGCATGAGTGGTGTGTGATGTTTTGATACTCTGTTATGCATGTCTTGAAGGGGAGTAGTTATCTGATGTTTCATGATGTGGTGCTTAATGTTGAGACATTTGCCCTTCCTGTTGTGGAGTGTAGTATATGTTATGTATAGCAATGCTGCTGCATTTTTGTATGTGAAGTAATGCTTCTGCTATTACAAGACTACGGATTGCTAGATACTAATATATGGATTTTTTATGCTCTGATACTCTGCACTATGGATTTCTGTGATACTCTTCGTTCATGAAGCTTCTGTTTGGCATATTTTGTGACTAAAAAGGGGGAGAGTTAGTAAAGTCTGCCTGATGTACTGCTGATTGTCTGCTGAATCTGTGAAGAGTAGTATTATGTGTTGTGGTTTGCCTTGGTTTGCCTTCAGTGGCCCAATGCTAGATGTTCTAATCGATGCTGAATCACGTTACCTGATGCTCTGTTGAAAATGAACATCTTGATTCCTGAGAGGAATTTATTTTTCCCCGGTGATTCTTTTTATGAGAATATTTTTCACTCAATTTGCGTTTTCCTGTGAGGCGAGTTGTGTTCACTATTCCGCTGTTGCATGCCTCAGTTATTCTTGTGCGATACAGCTATTCTTATTTGCTATTTTCATCTGAGAAGTTCTATTGAAAACTGCATTTGAAGATGTTCTACTTTACTTCATGACTGTGTGCTTATGTTGATTTGAAGAAAGGTAGGTGATGTATCTCTCTAGATTGGTTGAAATGATCTTAAGTTGTTTTAGCCAAAAATTGCCAAAGGGGGAGATTGTTGGTGTTTTATGTTGGCCTCATTTTGCTAAAACAAATATTCAAGCAAGATGTTGGATAGAATGCTTCAACATTGGATACAACATTCATGCTTCAACATTGGATACCACATCCAGTGCGCTCTGTTTTCGCGAATGATATATTTTTGCGTAAGATCTTTGAAAGATTTGATTGAAGAATTAATCCACGCCTTTTAATTTGTGTGCCAACACACAGGTGTTTCCAGAATATTCAGTAAGCGATTTATGTGTTATTTGTTCCTCAATATTAAGAGATAAAAGATTTGATTCTAAAATATATTTTGTGAAGATTGTTGTAGAAAATATAAAAGATTTATTTCAAATAAATCTTTATGGTTCAAGGAGATTATTATTGAAAATATATTCAAGGAGATTGCTACTGAAAATATATTTATGGACAATAAATATATTTATGGAAGGAATAAATATTTGGTGAAAATATATTTGTGGAAAATATATTTTTCTTCTACAAGGTTGCTTTGACCTGAAGTATTGTGCACTAAGTAGCGCCTTTCCTGATGTTCTAGAAGGCGGCCATGACCTAGTTTTGTTTCTAAACAAATCAACTATTTTAGGAAACAAAACATTTGATACAAGAATATTCCTTGAAGTAACTTCTGGACCTGCTGCGTTTTTAAAGCCCAATTCAAGACCTAGCTCGTGCTATATAAAGGAAGACTGAACCCTTGTGCAACTCACTGAAGCCGTAATTGAGTTTTACAAAGCGTGTGTTTAGGGTTTTAGTGTTGTTAATTGTGTTCTTCTTCTTGTAGTACCTTGATGCAAGATTAAAGACTGTGTGTTACTGTGTTGTAATATCTCCAGAGCTTCTAAGCAAGGAGATAGTGTGTATGAACCATTCCTAAGCTTTGAAGTACGGAATTGGTGGATGTTTCAAGAAGTGTGTCTTCATCTGTAAACTGTAACGTGTACGATCACAGTGGCTGTGATTAAGAGGAGTTGAGCGGAGGTTCTCATACCTAGGTGTGACTTAGGTAGAATATAGCACGGGTGGTGATTAGGTGAGAAGTCATAAACGGGGCGTTTATTGAGGGCTTTGAACTAATACTATCATAGTGGATTCACTCCTGGATTGGTATCCCCAGAGTAGGCTGTTATGCTGAACTGGGTTAACAAATAACTGTGTTATTCTGTTTCGTGCATTTTATTTTTCCTTATTGTTCGTCTAGTTCAGTGTTGAACACAGTGTTGGATCATCGGATCAAACATACAGTGTTGGAGCATCGTGTTCAACATCGTGTTACTAGTGTGCCAGAATTTCAATAATAAATAAATGTCAATCAATAACATAAACTAACTAATAATTATCTACGAATTAAAAATATAAACTAACACAATTTTTTTGTTTACAACTAACACAATAGTAATTAAAAAAAATGAAGATAAATATCACTTACTATATAAAAAATAAATTGCCTCAAAAAAAAATAAAAAACAAATCTTTTTTTTTACAAAAAAAAATAAATCTATTATAAATTAAAAAGAAATAATAAAAAAATTCATATCAGATAAACAAGGATTGATCCAATGAAAAGGTTGTTTAACCACAATCTAAAAACAAGGATTGTAGATACAAATAAATTTTTTTTGACAAAAAAAAAATCTATTATAAAATTACTAAAAAAAATAGCTCATTACCAATTTTTACTCCACTTCCATTCTTTCCCCCACTACATTTTTGTTTCCCCCCAATATTTTCTTCACTTTCATTCTTCCCCCCACCCCCACTAAAATAAAATAATTATAATTATTATTATTATAATAATTAAACATTTCTATTTATTATTAAAAAAAAAAAACTCATTCTCTCTGTTCTTGAGTTCTCGAGAACTCTTCCGTCTTCCCTATCTCTTCCTCACTCTCTCAGAACCTATCTCTTCCTCACTCTCTCAAAACCACAAATCCCAAATTTTCTCTTCTCTATCTCCTTCCTCACTCTCTCAGAACCAACTCTGCTATTTCTCTGAATCATCTCATTCTCACCCACTCACACAAACACCCAAAGAAACACAAAACCTAGAATTAGAAATCAAATTTCCAAATAAAACCCAAAAAGCCAGAAAGAGGAAAGAACAGAACTTGAATAAGTAGTTAACAATAACAATAACATACCTTGAGAGATATCACATAGCATATGAGACCGATTGGAAAGAGGAAAGGAAGGGAGGACACATTGAATCAGAGGAACGATAAAATTGCAACTCTTCACAACACCAAGTCTATGATTTAGAGGAAAAAGAGATTCTAAAATGAATTGAATTGACGTAAAGGAAAAAAAGTAAGTTTATTCTGATTCCCTTCCGTTTGTTTTGTTCTGTTTTTTTGCTTTTCCTCTGTTTTGTTCTGTTTTTTGCTTTTCGTTTGTTTTCTTGTGTTTTCTGAAATTGATTCTAAGATTCTCTGATTTTAGTTTTACCTTTTTTCCTTGATTTGGGGCATAAATGACTGTTGCGGTCAATGCGGTCAAAACGCCGTTGCGTTGCGGAAAAACGCCGTTGCGTTGCGGTTGCGATGCGGCATCACTTGTGATTTGAGTTCACACCGCAATTGCGGTACGATGCGGTTGCAGTGCCTACCGCATCCGCAATATTGCGGCTGCATCAAGTGATGCGGTCCGCAATTTAAAACCTTGGTCTTGACTGCTAAATATGGGGAGGTTAGGGAGCCATTTGGTGGTTCACAATTCTAAGTCTTCTTTGTGGTAGAGGGATCTAACAACTCTAGGAAGGAATAGGGTGGATGATGGTGATTGGTCTTTGACTTGTTTCTCAACAAAAGTTGGAAATGGGAGGGATACTAGTTTTTGGCTAGATGTTTGGTGTGGTTTCAGTTTCGCTTCGGGAGGCATTCCCTCGTTTGTATAGTTTGTCAAATCAACCTCAACACTCTATTAGAGACATGGGGGAGTGGAAGGGTGGTGCCTGGGTATGAAAGTTTAATTGGAGAAGGCTAAGATTTGTTTGGGAGGAGGAGTTGCATAATAGCTTATTGACCATGTTGGAATCCGCTTTAATCTCCACCGAAGAAGATTCTTGGATTTATCGTCTTTGTAATGGAGGTATGTACTCAATTAAGATAAACTATTTACACATTTTTCATCTTTTTGATTCGTCCTCTTCTTCTTTTTTAGATGTCTCTCGTCGTCGAAATGTGGTGGGTATTTGGGAGAGGTTGACACCTTTAAAGGTAGTTGTTTTCTCGTGGCAAGCTTTCCTTGGGCGGCTTCTGACGAGACAAAACTTGGCTATTAGTGGGGTTATTCCGGGGGATGGTAAAGAAGGTTATCCGTTTTGCAACCTTGTTCTTGAGTCTTTTTTGCTTTGGCAGTTTGCATGAAATATTTGGTTAGAAGTGTATAAATGGTTCGGTTTGAGCGAGGTTTTACCAAACACTATCGGAGATTTGTTCCTTAGCTTCTTTGGGGCTCTTCGAAACAAGAAGGCTCTTAAAGGAATAGTCATGATTTGGCAAGTGGTGATTTGGGTGGTTTGTTGAACAAGAAATGATAGAATTTTTGCTCATAAAGCTCAAGATATTAATATAGCAGTTGAGAGAATTAAATGTATCTCTTAAAGTGGTTGTTGACAAAGAAGTCTAGATTACCTTGTTTGTTTTATAAATGGAATGTAAATCCATTTTATTGTATAATTAGGTAATGGTTGGGTCTCTCCCTTGTGGTGGTGACCTTTCTTCCAGTTGTTTTGGTAGAATAATATTTATACTTAATTGTTTTTGCTAGGTTGAGTACCACATATATTTTATTTCAATTATTAATACATTATATTTTTTGTCGTTTAAAAAAAATGTCAAAATGTTAAAATTACTTATATTTTTATAAGTGTAGGAATCAATAAAAATATGCTGATAGTTGGTTCAGTGGTAATTGATGCTGAATTTGGTAGGGAATACCACAGTTCGATCCCCCGTAACTGCGATCGGGAGGGGGCTGGAACCACTTGATGTCAGAACTGACATCTGAACCAGATTAAACTGGTGGTGAAAGAAAAAAATGCTGATATTTAAACGATCAAATTAAAGGTTTACTACAAATATTTGATTGGAACAAACTTTGTAGAAATTGTTTCTAGTGCAAATTTGTAGAGACCCGTTGGCGAGACACTCCTAACCATGAGTGGGCTAGAAGAGAAAAAGCATACTCCCTCCGTCCTACAATGGGTGAGTCAATTGACTGTAACATCCAAACTCATTATTTAAGTAATTCTACCTTTGTTTAATCTTTTTCAAAATACGCAACGGAAAATTACAAATTAATTTATAGAATATTAGTTCTAGGTATTACACTCATCTTTACAAAATAATATTAACGTGATTACTTAGTAAAACTCGTTTTATACAATATAAATCCTCTTATAAAAGATACATTTTTCCAATCTAAAAATATAAGTCATGAATGACTCTATATACTAAATACAATCATTTTTCCCGTGTCACAATCTTAGCTTCTGTTAATGGTTTGTAAGCATCATACTTCTTCCATTGATGGTTAAACATTCATATCTTTGTTGTTTGCGCTTCAACAAGTGGTTAAACGTTGAGGTATAGTTTCTACTTGGTGGTTAAGTTTTGTGCCTTAAATGGCTTTGTTGTTTGCGCTTCAGCCAAGTGGTTAAACGTTGAGGTATAGTTTCTACTTGGTGGTTAAGTTTTGTGCCTTAAATGGCTTTGTTGTTTGCGTTTTTGCCAAGTGGTTAAACGTTGAAGTCTAGTTTCTACTTGGTGGTTAAGCTTTGTGCCTTAATTGGCTTTGTTGTTTGCGCTTTTCCCAAGTGGTTAAACATTGAGGATAGTTTCTACTTGATGGTTAAGCTTTTGTCATTTTTTTTTGCATTTGGATGATTACTCCCAAGAGTGGAGTTTCTTGATTCTTTCGGAGTGAATGTTGTGGAGACGTTGGAATTGTTATTTATTTTATTTTGATTATATTGTTCATCCCAAGTTGGAAGTGTTGTGAACACCTCTTCCATCTTGAGGGAGGCTATTGAAGATATAGTTAGTTGATAATTAGGAGCACTTGTTAGTAGTTATTGGTTGTATATAAATAGGCTTTGATGTAATATTCTTTTATTGATTTTTCTCATCATTGTAATACAGTTTCATTATCATAAATAAGAAATTTCACATTTTTTCTCTCTCTTTTTCACTTCTTCATGGATGTCATGTTTCTTAACATAAATGAATACTAAATAGATGAGAGATAAATGAAGCAAATCTAAAATCTTCCTAAGCAACCAATCGTTAGTTGGTTCAGTGGTGATTGATGCCGAACTTGGTAGGGAGAACCACAGTTCGATCCCCCGCAATTGCAATCAGGAGGGGTTGGAACCACTTGATGCCAGAACTGACCCCAGAACCAGATTAAACTGGTGGTGAAAGCAAAAAAAATAAATAAATAAAAATCTTCCTAAGCAATTAAAAAACTTCATCAACAATTTTGGCGTGTTTGGTTTTGTGGAAAGAAAGTGGAAGGAAAGAAAATTACGAAAACCGATGGATGAACTTAGACTCCTTCCACTTTCTTTCCTTCAAACCAAACGAAACCTTAGCGATGAGGTAGCAAACATCAACTATAAGTCTATAACTTACACACACAACTATAAGATTCAAACTCGATAAAAATATCTATATCTGTATATCGATATTGTCGATTAAATATGTTAGCTCCAAAGTACCACGATCTCTTTATATTCCAGCTGTAACCCTATCTCTCATCACTAACATCATTTTTTTTTGTTGATAAATTCTCATCACTAACATCATCATCCACCGTATAGAAACAATAATTTCAATCCTATTTCACAAGTTGCCATATTTATTTGAGGTGTCATCTTTAAGAGGAGTGCTATATACAACGAACAGTTAACACATAAATTCCAGATTTGACGAAATACAGGTAGGTGTGGCTAAATTGCACTATCGTAATGGATTCGTGAAAATAAACCTTCGCTGTATATATCATTTTCCCATCTTTAAACATACAAAAATGAACACCATATTTAATATCGTATACTCACTTTATAACAAGACAAGATATAAATAAATAAAAAAGTACACGATATTAAAAATAGTAACACATCGTATACTCACTTTAGAAAGAACACATATTAGCATTTTCTACGGAAAAAATAGATATAATTGGATTAAATTATTTTATTATATAGAGTAAAATACAACTTACTTGCATAATTTTGAAATTGATGAGAGAAAAATCAATATGAAAGTTGATAATGTTATCCACATTCTGTGTTAATGTCAAATTTTGTATCCGAAAAATATTTACATTATTGTTAACAAATTTCAGGACATATATGAAAAGAAAAAAAAAAAAGAACAAATTTCAGATCAAAAATACTAATTAAAACAAGCAACTTCAAAATTTAAGTGATTGCTTATCAAATGTTGATGCTAATTAAAACCAAAATAAAAACTCACTTATATGTAACAAGCACAAAATAAACAAAAATTAATAAAATAAAACTTAATTTATTTCATAAATTAATGTATTTTTCATACTAAATAAACAAAATTAAAAAGCTAAATACAATTATAAATTATAAATTATAAATTATAAATAAATTACAAATTGTCAACAAATTGCAGATCTTCGATCAACCTACATTACCATTAGAAAGAACCAAAAATAACTACACTTTGCATATTCACTGACCAGTGACCTCACTTTTCCATTTTTACCCTTCAAGATCTGCAAAATTCCATCCACTTATTTTCTTTCTTTCCATTTTCCTCTCTTTTTTTTTTTCTTCTATTAAAAGAAAGCAAGAAAAATAGGTAAAAGAGAGACAGCATAGAGCATTATCGATCCCTTCACCAGAGCCGCCGTGGACGGCGGCGGAGTATGGTAGTAAAATGGAAAATACGGCACAATTGGATTCGGTGGAGGTGGAGTCGGATAATTCCCACCCCCACTTCCATCAGTCGGTGGCGGATAATAATAACCGCCACCTCCACCACCTCCACCACTCGCCGGAGGCGGTGGAGATGAGTAGTAGTACACCGACGGCGGTGGTGGAGAGTAATAAGTTGAACCACCACCACCACCGGAGCTCGGTGGTGACGGAGGCGGAGGACAGTTACCGGTGGAAGCAGGCGGCGGTGATGGCGGAGGTGGAGAAGGTGGCGGCGGAGATGGAACTTGACCACACGGCGTGCACTTCACTTCATCTTTTGAGTTAGTTGTAAGATTCTTCTGATCTATAAAATCGCCAACCGCTATAGTAACTGTTTGAGATAGCAACACAATTATGAAGCAACACAATCTTAGTGTTGCTATTGTGTGAAGTGTTCCCATTTTTTTTTTGTCTTCTTGAATTTGTGAGAACAATGAGAATGATGAAATTTTTAAAATGAAATGGGGTTGAATAATGATGTTGCTTAGTAAACAAGGGTGTGAGAGAGTGGAAAGTTTGTTTTTGATAAAGAAAAGTGAAAGGAGTTTTTGTGTTGCTATTTGATGTGTGAAGTGTGGTGTGAAACAACTTACTCTTATCTTTTGAAGCTACACTATACTACACCTTGTCTTTTTATCAATGCACTCATTGTTTCTATTTTTATAAAAATGTATATATATTTTAAAAACAAAATTAGAAAGTCAGTAGTATCCGTTTTAAGAATCGACTAATTCAGTTAGACCAATTTTACTATCGACAAATAGAGGACCAATTGAAGTTAGAAGAAACTCTCAACTTTGAAAATATTAGCAGAGAAAGGAGAATCCAATCTAAAATTTAAAGAGAAGCACACTTCGAGACCTCAAAGATAAACAACCAAGCAATTTGTTATATTTTATTTTTTAATTGAAAAAAATGAGTGAAATGAGAATAGTTAAGTCAGCACAAGACAGAAAACAATGGAAGACACCGACACGTTTTACTTTACCAAAAAGCAGCCACGTTTGAATAGAGTTATGAGACATAGACTTAGGTTGGACGGTAATTTAACTACGTAACAACATTTCTAATTGTATGTGTTCAATGTTCATACATGAGTTTTTGTAAGAATTGGTTTTACCATTGTATTATTAGTAACCTTTGATATAGACACGATATGTAAAAATAGTTTAATTTTCTAGAATAATTGTTCTCACCTCAATTGTAAGTGTTGAGCCTTGCAAAAATTCATGATTTTGTCCTTAAGTAGAAAGATTATATAAAGAACCAAATGCATTTCGACCCGTGGTAGTTCTTAATCACTTCGTGGCACCGAGTATGGCTGAACCATGCCACAAGTGGAAGAAACCAAAGCTTTGGTCATTCAGTTGACTCTGCCAGTCCATGCTTGCTATCATATATGCAGGTTGGATTGAAGAGTACGAATGTTTATAAACTATTTTTAATCTTAAGTTTTTTTAGTAGTATGAAATTTTTGATGTAATAGAATAGTAAAACGAAACATACAAACTGATTTTATCTGTGGATCTAAATCTCGACCACCGCATGATTTTCGTCAAAGAGGATAAGTGTTTTCAATTTCATTATAATGAATATATTTGATCTATATATAAATTAAATACATTAAACTATTCAATGAATCTATGAAAACCAAAATTTTACTTATATTATGTTGAAGAGGAAGTACTACAGTAAAATTTTGTTTGAAAATTTTAATCTTATGTGGAATTATATACTGTATAAGTCTAACTTAAAATAAGTTAAGAAATTAAAATGCACTCTAATCATTGAAGATAAGGTCAAAGTTGTCAAGCACAATTTGATGCTCTTTTATGTAATTTACTTACCACTTGGTAGTTTTTTATAGTAAGGTATATATGGTGACAGTTACTTTAGTTAGTTAGATGAGGGCATAATTAGGAGTAGTCAGCCAATGTGTCTCATTCTAGCAGCCCCAAATCACCAACTTGGTATTTATTTTGGAGTTAATATTTTTAGGTAAGTAAGGTTAATATGAGTTATTATGGTAATATGATGTGTGTATAGTAGGAGGAGGTAAATTGGTAATAATGTGTTAGGATGGTCCTATAATGAAGAGACGTAAAGGGAACGTAAGAAGCCATTAAGAAAGAGATGCAAAATGCAAAGCAAAGTTGGATTCATCTGATTATTTGTTTGTTTGTTTATTTGTTTTGGGGGAACAAATGCGTTGGATCTGTTTGTGTACAAATTACTTCTTCTCTCATTCTTTTAGTGTATGTATTTATTTTTTCTTAATATATCGTATACTAATTTCTATATTTGTGTTGGTGTTATTGTGTCTGGCTGATAATTTATTTTCTGGAGAATATTAACTTGTGTCCTTAAAGCACATGTTAAGAAGATAAATGTGGAAAATATTTATTGAACTTGTGTTGTATTCAATTCTCCAAACATTAAATTTTTTGTATCATTAAATGCTATATATTTCTATTTTTAGGTAGCTTAACATGTGCCCTTAGGACACAAGTTAACACGACCCTTATTTTTTAGTGAGTAGTATCAAATGTGTGTCACTTTACCCAAGAGCACTAAGAGCATTTAGATGAGATGGCACGGGTTTCTTCTAACTTAGTCAAAGTCCTGAGTTCGATCTCTGGCTTGGACATACAATAATGTTAAAACTTTTATGGAGAATTTGCGACCCATTTGAGTCCCACAAGAGTCGAAGGATTAATCTATGCAGTTGAGTAAAGAGGATACCCGGTATACACAAAAAATGTCATTTTTTTTAATCTATGACATTATATATAATACCAAAATTTCGTACTATTAGATTAAACATAATGGCGCAAACACAATCGCGTATGTGTGTCGAGTGAAAAGTTAACACTATGTTACTTTGATACCAATTGGTATTGAATGTGGCTAACGTAAGATTGGTTTCCTTAGTAAGAAGTTGACTCATGCTACAAGGGTGTGAATTCATCTCTTACTACCAGCATTATAATCTGTTAATTAATTAACAATATATGTTATGAATATTATTTAGTGGATGTCCTGACCCATGTAATTGGCCCATTATGTTTACCTATATATAGATATTATGTATCACTATATTGTAACCCTAATCCTAGTGGTGAATAACATACACTATTCTTTCTCTCTTTTCTCTCTTCTCAATCTATACTATTGCTCCTATTTACATTAGTTTATAACACGTTATCAGCACGAGCTTACCAACTGAGGTACGCAATTCTTATTCTATTTTTATGAAATCACAAGTAGTTTTTATTTTTGATTATTATATGATTATGAATCGTTTGAACCTTGTATACTTATAAAGATCAAATAATAATAATTAAAATTAAATAAATAAATAAGCATCATTTCTTTAAGTGAGGATATGAAACTGTCAAAAGAGTATTTGACATAATTGAGTTATAAGTTCCAGAAGAACTTCTCAGGTACCTGAAATTTATTATAATAAAGAGATCTCGACGAATTATGTCATGAATGAAAATTATGTCACGAATGGAATATGATGGAACCGAAAGGAAGTCAACGTTGACGATATTTTTATATATAATATAGCGCTATATGTGAAAAGAGTTAATGAGGATCATGAAATAAATTCTATTGAGAATTATAGACAATGATTGTCTAAATGAAAACACAATTGCTATGTAATTAAAGTCACTTTGCAAAGTGATGATTTTAGGACCAGCAGTCCATACATCTGAAGATGTAAAAGTGATGAGATACGAATTAATTTTCGTGTGAATAGAAAATTTTTAAATAAAAATATTAAAAGCTTGACTTTTTATTCAAGCATATTGGTAAAAGTTTGCCATTGAATGTGAAAAGAAATATTCACCTGAAGTGAAATCAAAATCTTTCTCTTACTTGATTAAGTTTATTAACACATGGAAAATTCAATTTATTTGAAAAATGTGTCACGATATATTTGTATGGCTCACTTGTTAGTGTGAATTATAGAAAACTCCATGAAGAATTTAATTTCCACGAGACATACATTTCAAACTATTGAAGAGATGACTTAATGAAATGAATAAGTCACTTTGGAAATGAATTTGTTATATGATGACATAAACTCCTGAAGAGTTCTTGAAATCTATTGATTAAAGAAAAGTTTGAAATGAAATATATTTGATATTAACAAATATAATTTATTGTCACTTGAAGTGAACAAATATCATTTCATGTCTCAAGAAAATGATCACTTACTTGAATTGGTCTTGAAGGACCATATTTTAGTTCAATTGAGAACACTATTGCATTTTGCTAATTATGTATGTGATGGTATCAATAAACTCAAAGATATTTGAACAAAGTCAAGTATATAATTTGTATTTTAGAGATACAACAATATCATCCGATTATGTGGAAGTTTTAACACTACATTCAGAAAGTTCAGAGTGTGGTTTTGTTGAAGTTTGTGATTCTACACATACAATAAATTTGAAGAAGATAATACTGCATCAACAGTTAATTCAGAGAAGATTATATTAAAGAAGAAGAATCAAATCTTTCTACAAAGTCATCATCAAGTAAAGCTTCTGATCAACTATATTGAAGATTAATTGCTCTTATTCGTCTCAGATATAATTGTCTTCATGAGGGGGAGATATAATTGTGTTTTGCACTCTTTTTCCCTTAACCATGGTTTTGTCCCATTGGGTTTTCCTGGTAAGGTTTTTAATGAGGCAGTTCAAACACAAAGGATGTTGTACTCTTTTTCCTTCACTAGAATTTTTTTCCCACCGGGTTTTTTCTAGTAAAGATTTTAATGAGGCATATCCTCGATGGACATCCAAGGGGGAGTGTTATGAATATTATTTAGTGGATGTCCTGGCCCATGTAATTGGCCCATTATGTTTACCTATATATAGATATTATGTATCACTATATTGTAACCCTACTCCTAGTGGTGAATAACATACACTATTCTTTCTCTCTTTTCTCTCTTCTCAATCTATACTATTGCTCCTATTTACATTAGTTTATAACAATATATAAGTATTTTTGTAAGCAATTTTTTGAGCCTCGAGGAGTCTTCATTTATCCTGGTTTGTTTACATGATTGTTGGATTGCGTTAATTTTTGGTGAATTAGTTTTAAAGTTTTTTAAGGGTCGACTTGTCTTAAAATTAGTACATTCAAATTTATATAATTTATTTTTTTTATTGATAGGTCAGCCCGTAGGTCCACCCGCCACAAGGGCGAGGTGGGAGTTTCAACCCCCACCAACACTAAGTGGAACCACCCCAGCCCTTTTTAGATGACGGTGTGGGTGAAAACATGATAAGTTTGGCAATTTTGGCACCTATATAGAATTTAGGCATGAAAACCATTGAAGAAGAGTTTTTTTTTGCTCACTTGATCTTATTCCATTAAAAAGATCAGTCAACGTAGTTGTATGGGGTGATATATGATCTACACAAAAACAAAAACAAATAACTTAAATGCACACACTTTTGGTCTTTTTTATTTCCATTGACTTATGATTTTAGTCCCTTCTGTTTGGTAAATCAAAGGTCGCTGATATTGTGGAAAAGTAAAAAGAGAGTTCTAAGTTCACAACGTTCTAAGATCCTCTTAGATAGAATCTTTGGTACGAGACGAAAGGGAGAGGGATAGAGTGGCAAGGCAACCTCTCTGCTAAATTAGGAATAAGCTCCATTGGCTAGAGGGACGAGAGAGATGTTAGTCAAACGACAAAATCAACGGGCTAAGGCACATACAAAATGAATAGCCCGACAAGAGAATCAATGTCTTATTAGAACCAGAAAAAAATAGTACGAATTCTGAACCAAATAGTAAAGATATCAAAATATTTAACGTTCATGCCACATATTGTTGATTAGTCCATATATTTCTAAATTTAAAGAAATGGTCTCTAATATTTAAAATTTCAAAAATGCTCTCCACTGTTGAATTATAGACTTAACTTTACTTATATGTCTAGTTGTATAATAAAGTGACAAGTGATAGGGTGGTGCAACAGTACACAAGTGAATTAATTCTTATTATTATTTTTATTTATATTATTAAAATATTATTTAAAAAAATCAAGTTCATTATTCCTCAAAAAAATATATTTATCAAAAAACTCTAAAAAAAAACTTATATTTTTCAAAAAAATTGCACTGCAACATAATTTAGTAACTTGCTAGTTCGTTTGGTATCTGAATTTCAGTCTAATACCTAAGTATAGACATGTTAGAAATACATGTTTCCTTATGGCTTGAAATAACCACATGAAACCATCCAATTATTAAAAGTATTCCATAGACAAAGGCAAAGCACCCCAATGCCAAATCCATATATTAAAAACCAAACTTTGCTTTGTGGTAAAATTATTGACTTCATTTTCAAAGGCAAATAAAAGCCAATTTTCCACCGTAAATTGTTGTCCATGTTACCTTTCCAGGCTGGTTTGGCTTAATTAAATAATCCATAAAGTTCAGTCACTACTCACTCATCCATCGGCCTCCGCCGTAGGCTCCACCACCGAAGGTGTTGTTTCATTTTACTTTCAAAAACAAAATTATGATTAGTCAACAATTTTCTGTTTAGGCTATAAAGGTTATTGAAAAAACATGAAAAGACGTTGATACCTTTTTTTACTTCTTTTTTTTCAATAGCTTAGTGACCATATTATAAGTATGGAGAAATGAGGATTCATCCTGTGTTCGTACTTTGCTCTTCTAATAATATTCATAATAACTATCAACCGATATACTCTTATGAAACGATACATTTTCTTACTAATCCAACTCTACCGTGATAAATACAAATCCAACTCTAACTGTACATATTTGTTTTCCTTTTTTTTTTTGTCGAACTAACATCAATTAAATCATATTGTGTCTCTGAGGCCGACGAAGGTCATGAACTTCTAATTTTAGAGGACAATGTTTGTCATCATTGTTGTTTTAAATGATTTTCGAATAAAGAATGATGATGACCATTTATGAAAGTGATTTATCATATAATTTGTCTAGGTTGTTGTAAAATATAGTTAATGTCATTAAAATTTTACACAATTAAATTGCATTGAAATATATAGGTTGGTATGCATATATTGTTGGAAAAATTAAGCATGATGGCATTGACTAATAATTTAAGTGTGTGGTTGTTATTGATCTAATATGTGTTAATCAAATTCAGCGGGGCTCCCCAGTCTCATGGCTCAACAGTGGTATTCGAGCTCGGTTCGACTTGATAGGGGAGCAATAAGAAAGTGGGACGATGAGAGATTCACACACTTAAGGGAATATGTGCAAGTTAAAGTCTCACATTGATTGGAAGAATTGCAGTTGGACAACTTATAAGTGAGTATAAACCTAACGCTTTAAGATTTTGATTGAAGATGCGATGTTAAAAATCACTTGTGTGATTGTTCTTGAACCAATGTGTATTGATCCAACCCTGCCCAACTGTTGTATCACAGTTCGGTTCAAATTGATAATAGAGCAATAAGAGAGTGGGATTATGAGGCTCACACTTGAGAGGATATATTGAACAACATACAAGTAAGAGAACCCAGTGGGGCTCTCTCGCGGCCTAACAGTTGTACGAGAGTCTGATTCAACTTGATAAGAGAGCAATAAGAGTGGGACGATGAGAGCGACTAACACTTAAGATGATGTTTTGAGCAATATATAATTGAGAGAACCTTAAACTTAATGCTTTAAAGTTTTGAATGAAGATGTAATATTAAAAATCAGTTATGTAGTTACTCTTACTCAATGTTTGTTAATTCAAGACATTATGACTCTTCATCATAGTTCAACACTAATGACACCATTTATTATTTTCTTTAGGGTAAAATAATAAAAATTCCACCATTATTTTTGGTCAAATTAGCTTAATGCCTAGAAATTCCATCTTAAAGGTAGGTAAATAAGTGGAGTATCCGTAGTTTGAATCTCATCTCCTACACATATAGCACGATGTTCCTACCAATTAAGCTAAGCTTATTAAATACTTACATCTTTTATCTACTCGCAATTGAAGGGAAACTTTGTTACTATGAGGGCCAATCAAATAACATCACATAGGTGGAAAATCTCGTAAAATCAGGGTTTAGTTAAAGGGTGTTTTGGATATTCCACTCTTTAGCTGTTCAACATATTCTTGGGATTGACATGATACATACATTATATTCAAACTTTCCGTTGCCTTTGCATTTTCAATGGATGTCCTTGTCCAACATAATTTCTACTTTTTAAAATGATACTTCATCCGTCCCAAAATGAGTGAGCCATTTTAATTATATACACCATTCACATATCTTACTTTGACCTTATTTCTCGACTAATAAATAAAAACAAATATTAGCATATAAGATGTCGTTGGATTCATCTCGATGAGTATTTTCAAAATATCATATTTTTATAATTTTTACTATTATACAATTAAAAATATTAATCGTCAAAGTTATGCATTGACATGTGTGATGCAGTCAATTGGCTCACTTATTGTGGGACGGAGGGAGTTAATTATATAACTTTATTATTTTCACTTTCTAAGCATTCCTTTTCATACTTTTGATTTGGTGAAATATGTCAACTTTTCATAATCCTCATGTATTTCCCTTTGGGGTCACTTCAAATGTATCTATGTAGAAAATACTCACGTAGAAAGGATGCCTTCTCTCCCGACCTCCGTGATTCTTTTATAGCCTCAATATTTCAATTTTGCTCTTGGAAAAAAATTCGGTTCGCAGAGACCGAATTTTTCAAGGGTAAATTCAGAGTAAATTTCGGTTTTTAGAAATCGAAATTTGTTTTCAAGACAAAAAAAAACTTCGGTTTCTATAAACTGAAGTTTTTTCAAGAGTAAAATTAAAAATTCAGGGGTATAAAAAAAACACGAAGTCGGAGAGAAAACATCTGTAGTAAGAATATTTGGGCCAGGTCCTTTAATAACTACTTACCCAAGACTTTATTTTGAAAAGTTGCATGAATATTCATCATATCTGAACTAAGCCAAATAAGTACCCAAACAAACTAAGCCAAATGTGTGTCGGTCACCTTGTGCTGCCTTGGATGATACTCATTTGTTCTTTCTCTTTTTTTGATTTTGTATAGTTTCAGTTCATTTGAGGTATAATATCATATTTAAATGAGAAATATGTTATGTTCAATTTTTTAAATTTTCCAATGCACATTAACATCAATTAGATATCCGACTACGAAAAAAAAAGTATCATCGAAAAAATGGACCCTATTTTTTTTTATAATATATCTCAGATAAATTTTAACAATTGTCACTTCTGAACTCCCCTAGATTAAACTTCATATATTTAATGTAAAATTTTATTGATAAATTTTTATTTATATTTCAAAATGGATGGAACACTTCCACACATTTTTTTTCTGCAGACACACTTCAATGGAGAAGTTAGGTAGTATTAAATGAAATTATGGAGGATGGATCGAGATGTTGACCTCAATGTCTAATTGTCACACCCTTTCTACCAATAATGCGGCAAACATATTAAATATGCTTTTTCAATTAGAGGATAACTGTTTTGACACACGGAGAATTAATTAAGGAGAATATTGACATGTGCCCTTAAGGTACATGTTAAGGAAGTAAAAATAAAAATTATTAAATACTAATTTGTGTATTTTGACTTTTGAAACATTAAAGTTCTTGTATAATTAAATATTGAATTTTTATTTCGGTATATCTTTATGGCACATGTTAACAAGGCCCATTAATTAATTAATTATCATATTATCAGCAACATATTTTTCTTTTGTTGATAAAGACAGTATAGACGAAAATATCATTATAGTGATTTCAGTTGGCACTCTAAGATAGAATATAACAACTGTAATTGTAAAGAAAGAAATATTTTTTTTTGGTACATGTAAAGATAGAATTTTATCTTGCATACTCCTTGTGGTCTTAAATATATTTTGACAAAATCGGAGGGAGTATAAATTAATATTAATTGGAAGGAGATAATTTTATTTGTTATTTGACGGACAATATTAATTATTATTTATTTTTTTTGAAGACAAACGGACAATATTAATTATTGTTAAGCGGCAAAATTCATACATATATAATAGTTTAAAAAAGGACACAAACTATTAAAAAAAATGTAAAATAGCCCGACAGATCATGGTTGTTTTTTTTTTTAAAAAAAAAAAACTAAAAAACGAACGTGCTCTAAATATAAATGAAATTTGATCGACAAATATCAGTAACTAGACAGATCATGAGCACTGGACTTAGACTATTGCCAATTGGGACCTTGATCAATGAAACGAAAATTGCTTTTTTTCCCCCATTGTTTCCTCCGAGGCCCCCCAAAGTGACCATTTTGACCCTATAAATGCGTTTGGACTCTAGAATCTGAAATTTGTTTGTTATGGTCCATACAATCCGAAATCAGTTTAAACAAGCAATTGGCTGGTTATGCCTGCCTTGTACGTGATGTTTTGCCCTGGAAAACCTGGGTTTGGACTGTACAATCCGAACATCCTTATTTTTAACAGTTTTGGAGTATGGAAGCCGAAACTTGTTTGATATGGACCATACAATCCGAAACCAGTTTAAACAAGTCATTGGCTGGCTATGCCTGACTTGTACATCGTTGATGATTTGCCCAGGAAAACTTGATTTTGGACTGTACAATCCGAAATGCTTTGATTTTTAAAATTTTGCATCATTTCAGATTCTACCAACTGGAAACGCTCATATTCGGTGTGTAGGATCCGAATAGAGTCTATATAGCCTATATTTTAGAAGTTGCACTTTCATAACCACTTGGACACTCAATTGGGAGCTTTGGAGCTAGGGCGATTTTTTTGGCGTATCAGAGACTTGAAAGCAACGTTTATTCACTCAAAGAGGGGCGCAATATTCAATCGGAGTCATACAAGAGGTAATAAGCACTTTAAACCGTTCATTTTTTCAATTTTCATGGTTTTATGATCGCAGTCGCGTTTGGGTCATACAATCCGAACCCATTTCGGATCCCACATGCCAAACTAGACAGCTTTTAAAAATTTTGAAATTTATTGTGATAGGTAGAGTTTGTGATGGCCGAACCTCCGTTTGAAATGAAACCGAACATCGATGAACCCGACATTGCACAACCTAATGTAGTTGAACCCGCAAATATTTTGGTTAACACTGCCAATTATTTTTTTTAAGTGTGAAAAGTATAAGGTCCGAGATGAGATGATCGAATGGTGCAAAAAAGAGGCTATAATGAAGCCAAATGAAGACGAACTCATTTTGCTTGAATTGTTTTTAAGTTTGAAGTTGTAATTTACGTTTTAGAGTTTGAAGTTGTGATTTATTTGATTATGTTTGAAGTTATCGTATGTAATGACAATGGTTATTTTTAACTTTTAATTTAGTGCAAAAGAGCAAATTCCGAACATGCATAATGTTGGCCTGTAAAACTGTAAAAAAATTCTGCATAAAACTTGATTTTGGACTGTACACTCCAAAGCTGTAATTTTAGTGACCATTTCGGTTCGCAGGATCCAAACCTGTGATTTTCGTGTCCATTTCGGTTCGCAGAATCCAAACATAATTGGTTTTGGATTGTAGACTCCAAACCAACGTATAAGCACAATTTTCGCCCCCCCCCCCAAACGTGTTCCCATCTATATTTGGCTTGTTTCGGATCCCACGAACCAAACATAATATATTTCGGATCCTAAGATCCATAGCTTCCTAAACCCCCCAAATTCAAGGTTATTTTGGGATTTTTGGGGGGTTTAAGAGGAACATGGGGGCGAAAAAAGCAATTTTCCAATGAAACCAACCAAGTTACCTTTAATTAATTAATTAAATAAATACTTGACCCATCATACCAGTTTTTTTTGGTAAATAAACAAAAAGTAATTATAAACTCCATAAATAAAGGGATTGGAGGTTCGAATCTAATCATGGCGGTTAAAAATTTCAATCTAAGAATGCCACATATTGTACTTTTTTTAACAAATATAAAATCACATCATTTCATTATAAAGTAAATGTTAAAAACATATAAACCCATATCTTAAAAGTTACAAAGAAATCGTTCAAAATAAAATTTAATCAATCAAAATAAAATTAACTTCTAATCTTCCTCTCTTCCATCTTCATTAATGTTTGGACTAGGGATGACAATTTGACCCATACCCATAGGGTACCCGTAAAAATTACCCACAACGGGTAGGGTAAAAACCCGTATTTTGGATACGGGCACAGATATGGGTAATTACCCGCAAAAATGAACGGGTATGGGTGCGGGTACGGGTACCTTAGTACCCACCCCGACCCATACCCGCATAATATATATTTATTTATTTTATTTATATTATAATATATGTAAATCAATTTAAAACAATACAACTCTACTAAACTATTACATATTTTTAATAAAAATGTTTATTTATAACATAATATAAAAATAATGTGAATATTTAATATAAATATGAACTTTAACATAAGGTTAGTAATAATTTTGTTTATGATTTTCATTAGTCAATATTAAAATCTTTGAATTTTTTTTAATTCTATTAAAATTATATGATATTTTATAATTGATCAATTTATTTTTAGTAAAAAATGCGGGTAACAGGTACGGGTATGTGTACCTAGGTACCCATATGGTATGGGGATGGGGGCAAAAGTTGTTACCCACGCGGGTATGGGGATGGATACGGGTATTTTTTCAATCCGCGGGTATGGGGATGGGTACTATAGTACCCTACCCATACCCTACCCATTGCCATCCCTAGTTTGGACTTGTATAATTCTTTTGTTCAAAAGCACTAGCTAGAAGCATCTAAAATCTATTAAAAAAATAAAATAATACGAATTTTTTTAGTTAAAAAATAATACAAGTTACAAACTAAACTTAACATATGTTTTCATATTATTGACGAATGAAATAGAAGAGTAAAATACAATATATCTTTCTTGATGCTTGTAAAATATCATTTACATCTTCTCCAAAAAATCGATTTTGAATCAATGTCATAACACTTTCCACCAATGCACACATCCTTGCTTGATTTTCTTTTAGGTTCGGGAGTCTTGCCCATACAACACCCCACGCACATCCTCTTTTTCCAAAATGTTGTTCAGCTGTGCCACTTGAAGTTGCGGGTCTCTCACTAGGGGTGATTGATCTTAACTGTTGATCAGAACAGGTAGAAGGCCAGCTGGAAGTCCATTGAGCAGGTGGTAGGCAGCAGGTCCGAGCAGATGATCCACGGAGGGGGGGGTTGTACCTGCAGGTGCTCCGATGCCTAAGTCAGTGAGGGTAGAGAGCAAAAGAGATACTAGAGAGAAGTTAGAGAGAGAGAGTAATTGCAATGAATGAATAGTGTCTACCTTGCTCTCCCATGAGGGAGAGTATTTATAGCCCCCAGCTCTGGGCCAAAGGTCCTCTTAGTGGGTTGGACTAGCCAAGGCCCATTAAGAGGGACTGCCAAGATATTACCCTTAGATAGTGGGTAGAGTAGTAAATTTACCCTATCTTGGTGGAGAGGTTGTGCCATGCTGACATGGAGGTGGTTGGGCAAGCCATGTGGACTTTGAGAAGGTCTAGGTGGACTAGCATTAGTCTAGTCCAGAACAGGAGCCCCCCAAGTCGTTGCTCCTAGGCATAGGAGTGATGACTTTAGATGTGTGCCCTAAGTGCAGAAGGAAATCTCCTTGCAACCTCTCTTGAACAAAAGTGGACGAGGAAGTTGCTCGTTAAAGCCTTGCTCGTAGCAAGCATCTGCAATGTTTTGCTCGAATCGATTTTTCGAGGGTGTTTAATGTCTTGCTCGTAATTATGGTTACGAGGAAGTATGTGTTGCTCGTATCTCCTGCGAGGAGATATTGCACAAGATGGAATAGTTGCTCGTTGCCTTAGCGAAGAGATAACAACGAGAAGTATTGTTGCTCGCAAGTATGACGAGGAGATGATTTTCAAGAAAGAATTGTTACTTGTTGATATGTTGCTCGTTGCTCTGGTCGAAGAGATAGCAGCGAGGAAGTTTTATCGCTCGTTGCTATGACGAAGAGGCTAGCAACGAGGAGGCTTTATTGCTCGTTACTATGACGAGGAGGTTAGTAACGAAGAGGACTGTTTGTTGGGAATGTGAAAGGGCGCATTTACTGCTTTGATTTTTACGAGGGAGTGTAAGGACCATTGGATCAAAGCGTCTCTTCACTTTCCTGGCTTGATCTATATAATAGAGGAGAGTGAATTTCATTTTCACTTTTCACTCTCTCTCTTCAATTGTGACTCTGGATATTTTCTCTGAAGTTTCAACTTGCTTGTCAGATCGTTCTTCAGATTTTCTTCATATTCAAGGTAATTCTTCCAAATTTTGTTACTTAGATCCATTTTTTGTTGTTCCTGCCCAGTTTTGGGCGTTTTTATATGAAGAATGTTATGAATTTATGAACATTAGGATGAATGTGCCGGGCACCGTATGAATTTAGTGCCGGGGAGCTTTCCTCCCTTTTGAAACTCTAAGTTAGATAACTAGTGACGGGGAGCTTCCCTCCCCGTTTTCGAACTTTGATGGTTCGAATATGCCGGGGAGCTTACCTCCCCGTTTTTAACTTAGAGAAATTTTGCATGAAATTTGTTGTCAAAATTTCATGCCGGGGAGCTTACCTCCCCGTTTTTAACTTAGAAAATTTTGCATGAAATTTGTTGTCAAAATTTCATGCCGGGGAGCTTACCTCCCCGTCTTTATCTTAGAGAAATTCTGCATGAAATTTGTTGCAAAATTTCATGCCGGGGAGCTTATCTCCCCGTCTTTATTTGCCTTACCCTCCTCGGAAAAGATTTTGATTGCCATTTGAAAAGGGCTTTGGTCGGGGACAGCGTCCTCGTCCTATCTTGCGCCCTTTCACTTGAATTGCGGTGAAAGGGTGGATTTGATCATCGAATTCACTTTGTTTTTACTGCATTTCAGGTTTTAAAATGTCAGAATCCGAGGAGGTTGTGGAAGTGCAGGGTGCGGAGAAATATACGCTGGTCGACTGTATAACTGATCCTGCACTGGATTGGGTTGCTCCTGAGCCCCGGGGAATAGCTTCGGCGCTTACTCCCGAGGATTCTAAATTGCATACCATTGTCGAGCAGAGGAGAGCAAACGAGCCCAAACACTGGTCGACCCGTCTACCCGGGAAGGATGAACGGGTGTGCTCGTCTTTTGACGGGCATGATTTTGCTATGTACGAGTTCGTCTTTAAAGAGATGGGGCTTAGACTGCCGTTCAGCCCTTTTGCTGCAAGTGTTCTCAAAGCCTTGCAAGTGGCTCCGTCACAGCTGCACCCTAACTCCTGGTCGTTTATAATGGCGTTCGAGCATCTCTGCGTGTATAAAGGTGTTCGTCCCAGCCTTCCCCTCTTTTTTAGGTTCTTCAAAATTCAACGCAAGCCGACGAAGGAAGTAGGACGAGCACCTCGTCAAAATTGGGTTTCGTTGAAGCATCACGAGGATGTCAAACTTTTTAAGATGTTCGTGGACTCCATTAAGGATTTTAAGGAGAGGTACTATGTCGTTCGGCCAGAATCTCCATCTGCCCGGGAGAGTTTATTGGAATTTGAGGAAGATAGAGACGAGCAAGGTGTTGCTCGTAAGGATGCCAGCGGGCAAGTCATAATTCGAGCAGTTCCTAAGTTCCCGTTGAGCTGGTCGTATACCCACTTCCAAAAGGAGCCTAAGGAATATACAACCGGGGATGCAGATTTGTCTCCCGAGGACAGGGCTGCCTTCGAGAGTTTGAAGGCCTTTGTGGCCGGTTTTACTCCGGGGGTCTGGACGACTCGTAAGGGAGTTACAATAAGGGACGAACATGGGGAACCGAGGGCCTCTCCTCGCTATATTAATACTAGGACCCTCCTCAAGTGCAGAAATGCCGGGGAGGTTAAATTGTGTTTGGGTATTGTTTCCTTTTCTTTTTAACTTAGAAAAATTTCTGTTATTGTTGTATGTATTCCTCGTCCCTTATTAACTTGCTCGTCATTTGTTTGCAGACAAAATGGAAACCATTGCTGAGCGAATGTTGAAAGCCAAGCAGGATGAGAAGGCGAGCAGGTCTGGGCGAGCCAAAAAGAAAACTGTTGCTAAGACTTCTCCGCAGGTGAGGCCGGGGACCCCTTCCGTGCAGATTGTTGGGACCTCGGTGGGTGGTTCGGGCACTCCTACCTCAGCTGCCCGGCCTCCTCCAGTGAAGAGGATGAGAGAAGAAGATCCCCCGGTTGAGGAGACGGGCATGGGAGGATGCAGCAAGTTTCCAGTTCCCCGGTGCTATACGGTGGAAAAATTTTTTGAAAAATATCCTCCTGAAGTCTTTGATGCCGAGCGGTCAGCAATTCTTGATCAGGAGCCAGAGGTCCGTAAGCAGCAACATGCTCGTGATATGGCTGCTGTGGTATGAATGATCTCGAGCTCCCTTGTCCTTGGTGACGAGCGGGAATCTTTACTCGAGCAGCTGAACAATGCCCAGGCCAGGCACGAGCGGGCCAAAAGTCGGATCAACCAGCTCAAGATTGATGTGGATGACCTCAAGGAGAAGCAGAAACGCTGGGGTGACCAGCTGGATGAGCACCGTAAAAGGAGAGAGGATTTGGATGCTGCTCGGGCTGAGATTGAAAGGCTCACTGCTGCTATGGCGCCGGGCGAGAACGAGCACAAGGCTGCCGAGGGCTTGACTACCCGAGCAGACTTGGTCAAGGTGATTGCTCAGCTGTCCCATGACTTTGTAGAGGGCACTGAGTATGCCTTTGAGAATGCCGTGCAGCAGATTAAGTGCCTTAATCCTGATGTGGATTTAGTGACCCAAGGTATGCATGTGAACGGGGAGGTCAAAGATGGCCAGATTGTTATCCCTGCTGGCCTGGCCGTCTCGGATGACGAGGAGGAAGATGCTGAGGTGGCGCACGAGGAAGATCATGGAGACGAGGAGGGTGATGGGCATGAGCAGGAAGATAGGTGCGAGGAGTAGATGTCCCTGGCTTTTGCATTGTAATTTTATTTTGTCTTTGATAATTTTTTGGGGCCTTTGAGCCATGGTTTGTAATTTTGGAACAAGTGGGCTTTTGTCCCCGTTTTATTTTTATGACAATTCCGGGCAAGTGCCCGTTTATTTATCTATGCTTGTTTATAACTGCTCGTCTATACCTGCTCGCATGTATGTTTACATTTTCTGCTCGCATGTATATTTCCCCGTCTTTTTAACTTAGAGAATTTGACGAAATTTTGTTGTTTAAAATTTCAACCGGGGAGCCTCCCCGTCTTTTTAACTTAGAAAATTTGACGAAATTTTGTTGTTTAAAATTTCAACCGGGGAGCCTCCCCGTCTTTTTAACTTAGAGAATTTGACGAAATTTTGTTGTTTAAAATTTCAACCGGGGAGCCTCCCCGTCTTTTTAACTTAGAAAATTTTGGGGAAATTTCGTTGTTTAAAGTTTCATTCGGGGAGCCTCCCCGTCTTTTTAACTTAGAAAATTTTGGGGAAATTTCGTTGTTTAAAATTTCAACCGGGGAGGTCTGGTCCCTACTTTTAACTTAGCAAAATTTTATGCTAATTTTTTGCTCAAAATCTGAACCGGGGAGCTTGTCCCCATTTTAAACGAAATTTGCTGTTTAAACTTCGTGACAGGGAGTTTCTCTCCCCGTTATTGAGGTGCTCGTCTGGGCATGCTGGTATGCTCATTCGAGCAAGTTGGTGTGCTAAGTTTTGCCTGTTTATTTTTATGCCTGTTTTGTATACTTATCATATTTTTGCATGTATGAATGCTGCGCTCGTTGTTATTTTGCCGGGGAGGTTTCCCCTGCTTGATACTGAGCATGTTTTATTGAGGGTAGTCTCCTCTGTTTTGACTTAAACAGTTTAGGGAACTGTATAAGCACTTAGAGTTGTTTCTAAGTTACGCGAATACGAGCACGCTAGTGTACCTTTCTTCGCAACCTGAACCTCCCATCGCGAGCTGGGTGCTAGGTCGTGGCACGGGGACGATGGGCTCGTTTCGAGAGTTATCCTCGTCTAGCAGGAGTTCCATTTCCCTTATGGTGAATTAGTTCCCCTGCTATGGTTTTAGATGAGCACGTGTGCCATGGTGCCCTCCGTTGTTTAAGGTGCTCGATTCGTTGTGTTCTGAAGTGCGAGCAGCCTTTTTTGGTGTGGCAATAACTTAGCTGTAATATTGTTTCAATTTCTGGGCATTCCAAGGTCGAGGAAGTTTCTTTCCTCGAAGGTCCTCGAGATAGTATGCACCATTTTCTGTTTTGTCAATGACGCGGTATGGTCCTTCCCAATTAGGTGCAAGTTTGCCATCCTGGGAGTCTGCATTGCGTCTTAGGACGAGGCTGCCCACCTCGAATTCTCTTTTGATGACTTTGGTGTCATGACGGGCAGCTATTTTCTGCTTCAGGGTGGCCTCTTTTAAGGAAGCTCCCGTTCGAATTTCTTCGACGAGGTCAAGCTCCTCTCGAAGTGCTTCGTCATTTTGCTCCTCGTCTAGAGGTTGCTCAGTCCGACGAGATGGTTCCCCAATCTCTACGGGGATAACTGCCTCCGTTCCATATACCATTCGGAAGGGGGTCTCTCCGGTTGTGGAGTGTGGGGTTATTCGATAGGCCCAGAGTACATTGTCAAGCTCTTCGACCCATTTCTTTTTGTTTTGGTCGAGTCTTCTACGTAACCCTCTCAGGATTACTCTGTTGGCTGCTTCAGCTTGCCCGTTGGTTTGGGGGTGCTCGACCGATGTGAAGTGCTGCTTGGTGCCCAGGGCAACAAGGAATGCTTGAAAATCTTTGTCTGTAAACTGTGTTCCGTTGTCTGTGACTACCACCTGTGGTATTCCGAATCTAGCTAGCACATTTCTTTTGAAGAAGCGCAGGATTCTGAGTGATGTGATGTCGGAGAGGGGTTCGGCTTCCACCCACTTTGTGAAGTAGTCCACTGCTACTATTAGGTAGCGATTTTGATAAAGTCCTTTGGTAAAAGGACCAAGTAAGTCCATGCCCCACCAGGCGAAGGGCCAGGGGGAAGACAAAGATTTTAGTTCTCGAGGGGGAGCTAAGTGCATATCTCCATGCCTTTGGCATTTGTCACATTTTTTTACGTGGTCTTTGGCGTCCTGTTGCATAGTAGGCCAATAGTACCCTGCTCGTAGAGCTTTCCTGGCAAGTGACCTTCCTCCTAGGTGTTGGGCGTTAATGCCCTCGTGGACTTCGCGCAGGATGTAATCTGCTGTGTCCTCGTCCACACATTTTAGGAGAGGAATGGAAAATCCTCTCCTGTATAATTTTCCATCAAGGATGACATAGGTGCAGGCTCTTCGTCTGACTATAGCTGCTTGTTTCTGGTCGTCAGGGAGAGTTCCGTGCTCGAGGAAGTTGTAAACTGGAGTCATCCAACAGTCTTTGTCGCCAATGACGTTTATGTCCACAACCTTGCTTGGTTTTTCTATGCTTGGACGAGGGAGTATCTCTTGGATGACAGATTTGTTTCCGCCCTTCCTTTTTGTGCTTGCCAGCTTGGACAGGATATCTGCCCTTTTGTTATGCTCGCGGGGAACATGTAATATTTCAACAGAGTTGAACTTGGTGATCTTTTCCTTTACTAACACTAGATATTCAGAGAGGTTATCATTCTTGGTCTGGTACTCTCCTAGTACCTGTGAGGCGACCAGTTGCGAATCTGTGTAGATTTTTATCTCCTTGGCTTGTACGTCCTCGGCCAAACGTAGCCCAGCGAGGAATGCTTCATATTCTGCTTGGTTGTTTGAAGTTGGGAAGGATAGTGCTAGGGACACCTCGATTAGTAAGCCATTCTCATTTTCAAGAATGATGCCTGCACCTGCTCCTGTGGCGCTTGATGCTCCGTCTACAAAGATTGTCCATTTATCTGCTCCGTCCACTGTAGGGGGGGAGCTCGTCATCTCTGCGACGAAGTCAGCTAGGACTTGGGCTTTTAGAGCTTTTCTGCTTTCGTAACGAATGTCGAATTCTGAGAGTTCGAGGGACCATTTGAGCATCCTGCCCGCCATATCTGGTCGGCCAAGCAAAGATTTGATTGGTTGGTCTGTTCGGACCACAATTGTATGAGCCAAGAAATAATGTCTTAGTCTCCTCGCAGCATAAACTAGTGCAAGGGCTATTTTTTCAATTTGTTGGTATCTTAGTTCAGGACCCTGCAAGGCTTTGCTCGTAAAGTATACTGGTTTCTGCCCTTCGTTTGTCTCACGAATAAGAGCTGCACTTACAGCCTCTGAGGCGACGGAAAGGTACAGGTATAATACCTCCTCGTCATTTGGTCGTGAGAGGACAGGTGGCTCTGATAAGGCCTTTTTCAAATGTTGGAGAGCTTGCTCGCACTCCTCTGTCCATTCGAAGACTGCTTCTTTCTTTAGTAATTTGAAAAAGGGAAGTGCATGTTGTGCTGATTTGGATACAAATCTGGAAAGCGATGTCAGCATTCCATTAAGAGTTTGTATGGACTTCTTATCGCTCGGAGTGGGGAGCTCGGCAAAAGCTCTGCACTTGTCAGGGTTGGCTTCAATTCCTCGCTCGGTTAGGTAAAACCCCAGGAATTTTCCTGCTCGGACCCCGAAGGTGCACTTCTCTGGATTGAATCTCATGTTGTATTTCCTGGCCTGCTCGAACACCTTTCGAAGGTGCACGACATGGTCGAGTTCCTCGGGGGATTTTACGATCATGTCGTCCATGTATACCTCGAGCATGTCTCCTATTTGTCCTCGGAAGACTTTGTTCATCATTCGCTGGTATGTGGCTCCTGCATTTTTGAGACCGAAGGGCATTACGTTGTAGTAATAGTTGCCCGACTCCGTCATGAAAGCTGTTTTTTCTCTATCTGCCACTGCCATTGGAATTTGGTTATAACCTGAATAAGCATCCATAAAAGACAATAATTTAAAGCCAAAAGAATTATCAACAAGTCTATCAATGCAAGGTAAGGGATAAGAGTCTTTAGGGCAAGCCCTGTTAAGATCGGTATAGTCACAACACATCCTCCACTTTCCATTAGATTTTTTGACGAGTACAACGTTGGACAGCCAGGTTGTATACCTGGCCTCCGAAATGAAATTTGCCTCTAAGAGGTCTTTTACACATTTTTTTGCAGCCTCCGATTTCTCAGGAGACTGCCTACGCCTACGTTGTACAATGGGAAGTGCAGAAGGATCAATAGTCAGCTGGTGACATGCTACGTTGGGGTCCAAGCCGGGCATCTCGGAAGCGTGCCAGGCGAACAGATCAGCATTTTCCTTCAAGCAGGCTTTAAGCTGCTTCCTAGCAAGTTCGGGGAGCCCAATCCCAATCTTCACTGCCCTGCTCGGGTCTTCTCCGAAGGGCATCAGCTCGAACTCCCCGTCTGGAACTGGACGACGGTGCTCTTGGCTTGCCTCGTCGTCTTCCTTCTTCTCTTTGCGGAGCTTCTTCTCATCCTTGTTTTCCTGTTTGGAAAAGCGGCTGTCGAGGTCGATGGAGCTGATTTCTGGCAAGGGCAGGGAAGTTGTTGCCTTGGACTTCTTGGACTCGGGGAGCTGCCCGATATATTCATTTCCTTTGGAGGAGGCATTGAAGACTCTCCTTGCAGCTTCAATGTCTCCATGCAGTGTCGCAACTTGGCCTTTATGAGTATAATACTTCATCTTGAGGTGGGCAGTTGAAGGGACAGCCATTAAGTCAGCAATAGCTGTCCGGCCCAGGATGCACTGGTAGAGAGAAGGGCAGTCTACTACCAGGAATTTCACTTTGATGGTTTTTGAAGTTTCTTCAGAGCCAACGGTGACTAGCAGGTCTACATAGCCCCATGGCTTAGTTGTTGCTCCATTAAATCCGGAGAGATCAGATCCAAAGTAAGGAGTGAGGTAGGTCTCATCTAGTTGCAGAGTCTTGAAAAGTTGGGAATACATGATATCACAGGAGCTTCCTTGGTCGACCAGTACCCTGCGGACGTCCATATTTGCCATGTCCACTCTGATGAGCAGGGGTATCTGGGAGTTTGCAGTTCCACCGGGCAGCTCTTCCATATAGAAGGCTAAGGGCTTTGATTGCCCTTTCGGTTTATCCAAAGTTGCATTCAGGTTGGAGGAGCCATCTATCAATTCTTCAAATTTTCTCTTGATGGATCCCACAATTTGTTTGTCAAAACCTCCACCAGAGATAACCATAGCTTGGGCAAGTGCGTCCCATTTGTTCAGTGTGGGAGCAACATAGGTGTCGTCCAAGTAGTCAGGGACAAAGAAGTCTTCAGGTCTGGAGATGGCAAGGGCGACTGGCTTGTGCCCGGATTTTTCTGGTGCAGCTTCTTCAGTGTTGCTGGTCTCAGCAGCTTCTGCCCGGGGAGCATTGCCCCTCTTCACGTATTGTTTGATTTGCCCATTTCTAATCAAAATTTCAATGGCGTCTTTCAATTGGATGCAGTCATCAGTCAGATGGCCGTAGCCTTTGTGGTACTTGCAGTATTTGCTCTTGTCTTGGCCAGGCTTTGAGGGTTGTTGTCTTGGAAATTTAATTCCTGCTCTAGTGAACTCAGCTGAGTTGCACTCTTTCCAAATTTCTTCCTGAGTTTTACTAAGGGGAGTATAGTTGCTGAATGTGCTGGGAGGTCCGCGGGGCTCTCTAGGCCTTTCGCCTCTTCGTCTTCCTCCTCCCCGGCTGGACTGTTCAGCATTTGAACGAGGAGCAGGTTGGCTGTTCCCTGCTCGCCCATAACGGGCAGCATCTGCAGCTTGTTGCTCCTCATATTGGATGTAGGCTTGAGATTTGAGGAGGAGGTCGCTAAAGGTGCGTGGTTTTTCAATTCCCACGGCTCTTGCAAAGTCACTGTTTGGCCTAAGGCCCCTTTGTAGCAGGTACTTCTTCATGTCATCAGTTGTTTCTACCTGGACGGCTTCTTTGTTGAACCTCTCTATGAAACTGCGGAGAGATTCATTATCAGCTTGGAAGATGGCGTCCAGGACTGCCTCAGTCTTTGGTTGCTTGCGGGAAGCAGTGAAGTGCCTGCAGAATTGGTCGGTCAGATCCATCCATGAGATAACGGAGCGGGGAGCTAGGCTGTGGTACCAGGCCATAGCTCCCTTTCTTAGTGTAGTTGGGAAGATTCTGCATCTAATTGCTCCGCTGACCCTTAAGAAGTTCAGGGTAGCATTGACTGATGCGATGTGTTCATCTGGGTCAGTAAGTCCATCATAAGCTGGGAGAGCAGGTGGTCGCTCACATCCCTTTGGAACGGGTGCTTGAAGGATGTCGTGAGATAAAGGGCAGCGGGGATCCTCCTCGTCGCTCTCTTGTGAGTTTAGGGGAGGTGAGCCCTCACGATTAGGAGTAGGGCTTCTGGAGAATTGGTCAGTGTGATGGCTGCGGCTTACTGGCTGCCCTTGTTTGGTCATCAAGCTGAGTCCCTGGGGAGAATGATGACGAGGAGGTGTTCGGTCCACAATTTTTCCTTTTTTCACATTTGGAGAAGATATACCCTCGTGGGGAGGGGAGACATGGTCTCTTTTCTTGCCAGGCTGCTCAATCCTCTCGAGGGCAGGTCGTCGTTGTCTGACAGTTTCTTGACGAGGAGGGGATTGAGAAGTAGGAGTTCTCCTCGGGGGAGAGTTGTTCCTTGAGAATCGCTGATTCCTTTCCAAGCGATCGAGTCTCAGATTCTGCTCGTCCATTCGGCGATTCTGGCCTTGGAGAGCTTCGGTGGTTTGTTTCAGGGCAGCTATGAGTGTTGCTAGTTCAGCATTGGTAACTGAAGCAGCGGACAAGTCGGTCTCTGCTGATTTGCCCTGCTCGGATTGGGGACGTTTCCCTGCCTGCTTCTCAGTCAAGACGACCAAGTCGCCATCCTCAGAAGTCCAGGAAGTTTCCTGCCCGTCTCTAGGGTCTGACTCGGGGAGGGCCTGGAGGTCAGTGATGAGAGCAGGAGACAGGCGGGGAGAAGGTGGAGGAGCAGCGTCCTCAACGTCATTGTTGAAATGAGATGAACTGGCCATGACGAAGAAGTGATTGATTGGTTTTGTTCTTTAGTTTTCTTGTTCGAAATAAAGAAGGGGAGAACTCAGTTCCCCACAGTCGGCGCCACTGATCTTAACTGTTGATCAGAACAGGTAGAAGGCCAGCTGGAAGTCCGTTGAGCAGGTGGTAGGCAGCAGGTCCGAGCAGATGATCCACGGAGGGGGGGGTTGTACCTGCAGGTGCTCCGATGCCTAAGTCAGTGAGGGTAGAGAGCAAAAGAGATACTAGAGAGAAGTTAGAGAGAGAGAGAGTAATTGCAATGAATGAATAGTGTCTACCTTGCTCTCCCATGAGGGAGAGTATTTATAGCCCCCAGCTCTGGGCCAAAGGTCCTCTTAGTGGGTTGGACTAGCCAAGACCCATTAAGAGGGACTGCCAAGATATTACCCTTAGATAGTGGGTAGAGTAGTAAATTTACCCTATCTTGGTGGAGAGGTTGTGCCATGCTGACATGGAGGTGGTTGGGCAAGCCATGTGGACTTTGAGAAGGTCTAGGTGGACTAGCATTAGTCTAGTCCAGAACAGTGATCAAATCCAAACCAATCTAAATAAAAACCGAAAGTTGATCCAAAAAAACCGAAAACCACAAAAAACCGAAGTTTTTTGGATGTGTTTGGATGTTCTTTTATGAAAACAGCTGGATCGGATCGGATTTCGGATTGATTTCTTAAAACCGATCCAAACCGAACCAAACCACATACATATATTTTAATGATTATTTATCTTTTTATTAGTGTATATATATATATATATATATTTTTTTTTTGACAAAATATATATATATATATATATATATATATATATATATATATATATATATATATATATATATATATATATATATATCTATATATTGCATTAACCTTTTTTTTTTCATTTTAAATTTTGTTAATACTATATGTTAGCTTAATTTAATCTATTTTCAATTTTGATAATACTATATGTTAGTTTAATTTAACCTACTTTTTTTTTTACTTTTTATATGATTCGAATATAATTGGTAATTGTCATTCCAAAATATTAATTTTCAATATATTATATGTTATATTTTACATCAAACTTAATACTTATTTTGTCAAAAATGTCAAACTATTATTTTTGTAGCGTTTTTTATAATATTTATATTTATTAAAAAAATTACAATTTATAATTCGGATATCCAAAAACCGATCCAAATTAAACCGCATAATATTGGATCGGATTGGATCGGATTTTTTTTATTTGTCATCCAAAACCGAACCAAACCGCAAATGAATTTATTTTTGGATCGGATGAATTTTTGCCTCAAAACCGATCCAAACCGAACCGCGAGCACCCCTATCTCTCACCATGAAATATGCATTGCGTAAAACCTCTAAAAATTCATATCGCGGATCAATTAAGTGTTCATAAACACTTGAGCGAGAACGTGACTTACAGTTGACACATTTTCTACAATGACACAATATTTTTCCGTTGACTCCTAACTTTTGAAAAGCAAATTCACGAAGAAATCCATTAACCCCTCAAATATATTCTTCACTTTGTTTTGATGGATCATAGATCCACCCTTTATACTCCATTTGATAAAATTAACTGAAACATACAACAAACCATAAGACATATACTCCTTCCGTCCCAAAATACAAGTAAAAAAAGGTCAACAAAAATTAATGCATTTAGTCTAAATTTAAAACCTAATACATCAACAAAATTACATGAAATTTCATCCACCCAAAGTAATGACTAGACAGCAACAGGAGTCTTAGCCAAACACACAAGACAACATAAAACAGTGGCATCAAGCATCAATTGCTATAGAATCAATGACCAATTGAGTAATGCAAATGCTCATATTTAAAAAGAGCCACATATCCAACCTACCCAGGTATGCTATACCAAACCTTAAGCTTATAATAATCATATTAAATGCATGAAAACTATAGTCACACGGTTCGCAATTCACTTCGGTACGCGGTATGAATTCGGGTACGCGACTTGCAACTCTCAAAGAATTAGGTACGCGGGGTATACAGAGTCGGTGCGTTGTTTGGGTTCATGGTACGCTGAAATATAATACTCGGTACGTTACAAATAAAATAATAAGTTGTTGGTGTTTTTTTCGGTTTTTGAATCAAATATAAAATTTTTATTCATAAGTTTCGAAAAATATAATAAATGGCTAAAAAAATAAATAATAAGACTAATGAATTACAGAAACTCAATCTAATAGATTCCTAAGGTGTAGTTATTCAAATGAAAAAACCCACATAAATAGCTAATAGTCCCATAACCATCACAAAGCCAGCTTTAAACACTGGAGCACTGCTAGTAGGAGCAACAGCTGGACCTTGTTCTAACTCTGCTGGAGAAAGTGCAGGAGAAAAAAATAACAAAATGAGCTTTGTGAAAGCTAGGAGTATGAAGAGGAAAAAAGTCCCACATTGCTTAATTTCACAAGTTTTAAAGCTTGAGAATACTATAAATAAGTGTACAAAAGGAATTCAAAGAACAACATTGGGCAATGCTTAATGTACATCTTCATTGGTGGGCCACTGTTACTTTCCAAAGTGTAGACAATGCCTAAATGCAGTTTTAAATTTTAATGCAGTATTAATATTTATAATAATTATATGCTGGTTCGCTTGGTTCGCCATTTTACGTGAATTCTTTACGAATTTGTGTGAACCGAATTCGCAAAAGCATTGCGAACCGGTTCGCATGAATTGGTTCGCGGTTCATGGCTCCATTTCGCAAATAGAGTGGTTGCTTATGGTGAACTTCAATTGGTCCACACACATCAGAATGAACTACATCAAGTGGTTGTTTTGACCTAGAGTACACTGAACTCTTAAATGAATTTCTAGGTTGTTTGCTTACAAAGCAACCTTCACACAGCTTCTCTAGTGTGTGAATCAGTGGCAACCCTACAACCATTTTCTTATTACACAAGTGATTCAAACTTTTCAAGTTCAAATGTCCATACCTGTAATGTCACAACTGTAACACCCGAACCCATTATTTTAATGTAATTCTACCTTTATTAAATCTTTTACAAAATACGCAACGGAAAATTTCAATTTAAGTTATAGAATATTAGTTCTAGGTATTACACTCCTCTTTACAAAATAATACTAACATGATTATTTAATAAAAACTCGTTTTATACAATATAAATTTCCTTATAAGAGATACATTTTTCCAATCTAGATACATGAGTCATGAATGACTCTATATACTATATACAACCCCTTTTTCCCGTGTCACAATCAGAGCGGAGCGTCACCAAAGACTCGAACAACGAAACACACATAACCTGTAAAATCTGGACCCCCAACGGTCCAGCACATAACACATAAAAGAGAGTTAGACAACATACTCAAAAATATAAGTGTAAGTAAATGGTACTTAACACTTCTCAATAATCATACATCATACATCTATACATATTCACCATCATTCATGCATAATCATATATCATGCATATACTTCATTTATCACATAATCAATCATCCACAAAATACACCAAACATATAGTTTCACGTCGTCTCGGACAATACCAAAACATCAACAAAATATCACATAACTCAATTACAATAGGGATATACATAAAGTTCCTAATGTAATATAACACCACAAATACATTGTTCAGATTATGGTCATGACGGACCCTGCGTTGTTCATTTTATAGTCATGACGGACTCTGCTCCTCACATACGGATTAACAATCAACATTTACCAAGTACGTGTCAAACATCATTTATCATAAAATGCACACATAATCCCTAATGCAATCTAATGCTTCACATTCATGCTATGTCCTCTAGACACCTCTAATGCATGTGGTACCATCTTCTTTATTAGAGTATCTCACCTCTAATATCCTTCTTTATCGGATAAATATAATCCGATATCCTTCTTTATTGGAATATCCAATATCACATATATTCATGAATGCATGTATATGTTTTTCATGAATTCACTCACAATCATTTTAATTAGCATTAAGCTCTTCCTTTACTAATGTGGAACACTATCCAACATTACTTCTTTATTAAGATAACACTATACCTTAATATACGTCTTTATTAGAATAACATAATTCTAATATCCTTCTTTATTAAGTTGATTAACACCTTAATATATGTAACACCCAAACCCGTTATTTAATTAACTCTGCCTTTATAAAATCTTTTTCGAAAATACGCAGCGGATAATTGAAAATATGATTATAAAGCGCTGGTTTGAATATCACAAACTTCATTCAAAGATAATACTAAATACATTTATCTAGTAAAATATTCGAATGAACTAAAAACAAAACCTCGCATCGAACGATGCGTTATTAGTTATACAAAACGGATACTTTTCAAATGAAAGCTTAAGACCAACAGAGTATACTAAGAGGACTACATGCATATACATATAAAAACCCCTTTTTCCCGTGTCTCAATCAGAGCAGAGCTTCACCATTGCACTCGGACGAGGCTAACACATAACCTGTCAACCTGGACCCCCAAAGGTCCAGCAATTAACACAAAGCAGAGAGTTAGAAAACATAAACATAAATATAAGTGTGAGTAGTATACTACACACTTCACACGCTATCATACATTTCTAACTCACGCACATACATCGTCAAATACGACTACCAATTAATCATTCATTTACAAACACACCAATCATATAGTTTCACGTCTTCTCGGACACTACCAAAGTGTTCATTTTATAGTCATGACGGACTCTACTCACATACCAAGTCATGGCAACAATCACAGTATTAAACAATTAGTAAATACCAAAGCTTAACACATACGGAAAACACATTACAATCCAATCAGATATTGTCACATAACAATTATCAAATACATGTGCATTTACCCTAATGCATCTAATGTCAATTATCCAATGTCATGTCATCCCTAGACACGACTAATGCATGTGGTACCCATTTACATTGTTCAGATTTCAGTCATGACGGACTGTTCAGATTATAGTCATGTACGGACTGTTCAGATTATAGTCATGCACGGACTCTACATCAGTTTTACATCATGCAGGATGCTGGCCAACTTAGACCATCTCATTCAGTTTTACATCGTTGCTGGATGGTGTCAGTTTTAGATCATGCAGGATCATCATCAATACAGTTTAAAATCATGTCGGATCTCGGTTATCATCAACCATCTCACTCACAAAGAGGAGTCACACAGTTTTATATCATGTTTGGATATGGGCTCTAGATTTCGGATAACATAATCCCATCTTCGGCCACTTTTGGAAAACATAGTCCATTTACTCTATTGGAATACACATGATTCCAATATCACAATTTATTCATGAATGCATGATTACTTTTAAACACATCAAATACATGACGCTATCTAGCTCGAAGCTATTCATTCACTGATGCGGAAACACAATTCCAACATCTAACACATTAGGATAACACAATATCCTATCACTCGAATCATAATTATTCACATGATAATTATCTGCATAACCATTTTTATACACATAAAGTTTCATTTACACTTATGTCATAAAACACACATCATTTCCTTAACATTGCAAATTAATGCTAAAACATCACATTGCTCACTTTAAGCTACAACTTATTGCATACACGTTTATCAATCATATAACGATTAACAATAAGCATTAACAGTATCAACATGTATCAACAATCATGTAAGGATACCCTTAAACCATGTTACAAGTGCCTAGTTACACTTATAAACATCAACAACAATTGCTGTCACAGAGGCCTTCGCTAAGCGAGGGCTTAGCGAGACATGGCGAACCTCACCAGGGGATCACCTGCTCATAGCGAGCTTCGGCGAGCTTCAGCGAACCTGTTCGCTACAGCGAACTCCTGGTCGCTTAGCGAACTATACCAGAAAAATATCTGTTCTTGAGTTTCAATAAGGCGGTTTAACCTCAAATCAACTCAAAAATCCATCTAGACATGTTATAAATTCTTATAAACAGCTAATTCAAGCATATATGGTATCAAGGAACATTAATCATCCCTTCCAAACATCCAAATACATCAAACAATCAAAATCATGCCAATTTCTTGCAAAATAAGCAAAGTTGCATAAACATGCAAATCATTGATCAAACATCTACATATTCCCATTTTCAACTCCCCAAAGTTGTTTACCTCATCTACCATGAGTTCACTACACATGTTAGGATCAAAAGAATCCATTTTCCATTAAGAAAATCACCCACAAAACCCACAAGAAAATAGAGTGGAAAGAGTTTGGGAATGGAGGAATCGACATCCTCCCCTCTTTCGAATCACTCACGAATATGTAATCTAACTCTCGTACCTTAGCTCGACGAATCCACAAGCTTGCTCTTCTCTTTCTCTCCCACGAGCTCTCCCTCTCCCTCATGAGCTCCTCCTCTTGCTCTTTCTCAAGAATTGCAACTTATGAGACTATTCATTGGTTTGACTTGCTACTTATAGCTCTCTCTATTCTCATGGATCAAAGCCCACTTGGCTTAGGCCCAATGCCTATTCCACGCCCAAAGGCCCAAACAACATAACTTCTCGCTCATTAACTTACGTTCTCGATAAATGATTATTTGCCGCTTAATAATTTAATTATAAATCACGCCCTCGCATAATAAAATAATTAAATAACGAATACTAAATTTTGGGTCGTTACAACTCTACCCCCCTTAAAAGATTTTCGCCCTCGAAAATTACCCGACTAAAACACAACTCCGGATAAATTCCCTCATCCGATTTTCTAATTCCCAACTTGCATTCAATCCAACGGGTTTTCTAGTCATAATACCTTAGCCGATACGGTCTCTTACACAAACTCCGATTCAAATTCACACTTCTTCCGGATTCGTACCAACAAAACATACAAACTCCAAACCAAACCAAGTTTGACAAAATCAGTCAATCCCAATCGACACAATCTCGTCTACTCATCAACAATAGATCAAGGACAGCTAATCCCTTGATTTGTCGATAGATAGTCAACAATCGTGATGATGGCATAAACCATTCTCATCAAACTACTTAAAACTTTCTCTTAACATCTTACGGTACTCGCAGCACCACTCCAAAACGAAACCACTTAACCCAAAATACTCCGAAAGACCCTTCCGTTGCACACTTCACAACTTTTCAAATTCCATAAGTTCTTAACTGCGTCGAATCTCACTCCAACCATTCATTCGGTAGCACAACTCCTACGCTCATCTGCTGTCTAACTTCTCAAATTTCTTAACACATGTCAAAAATATACTATCCAACCGTCAAATTCTTTTTCCTTGCAATTCCCCAAATCATTGCGTCGAACATTCAACATAACTGTTTTATTTTCCAAATAATCTCTTATCCAATTTCTGACTTCCTTAACATGACCTTCCCGATATCATTTCCTGTCGAAATATTCTTATCCAAAATATTACCTTAAGTCACTCGTCGACTCACTATCATCCCACCGTTCACGACGAAAATATCCATAATCATTTATTTCCTTCCCACATGGTATTACTATACTATTCCCATAGATACGATGTGTCCGACATCTCTAATCTCCACCGACTTTTCCATTCCATAAATAATTTTCCAATTGCTACAAAACATCTCTGATACTTACTTCAAGCATCACTTCCAAATTCTCAACACACATGTTCCAAACACAACAATTACTTATGTGTGAGATAGTCCTTTCCGCAAATTCTTACTTGACATAAGTCACTTTCTTACGTCTCTCTAATACTCGTGCTTGACACGTTTCCAAAGGCTAACTTTCTTATCCCCAAACATCCAAAGATAACACTTCGCACTTAGCTTCTCATCAACCTCTAAGGTTTCATCCAATCTTAGACACTAGTTGTCTGATTATCGTCCAAATGGATTCATTTCCTTCCTCTATAAACTTCTTATGAAATCCTTCGATTTGTTATCCCACTTCCATCTTGGAATAACTCTACTACTTGTACAATCATATGTCACTTGATAACTTAAAAAGTTTGCTAATCTTATTATGATATCTTCATAACTTCATTCTCATTCCGTGGTTAACTAACACTAACGGTTTACAAGGCTCCACCTCTATTTCTAAGTTTCTCAAATCCTTCCAAGAAATGACTACTCGGTTCAAACATACTCAACCTTTATAAATCCTTCCTAGGCTCTTCTTGATCACCTAGTAATTCTGTATTTAAATCTCAGCTACTATCAAAAGTTGATTTCCAAACAACCATGATCTCCGTCTTGTTGATTCCAACACAATTCTCATCAGATTCCTCTGAAAACTTTTCATCAACAAAGCTTCCATCTTTATCACTCTTCCTCCTCTTTGAGGATGAACCATCAAGTGAAAGACAACTAAACAATGGAACATTCTTGCTACGAGTTCCGCTAGAAACACCACCAGTCCCACTTATCGTAATCGGGTTTTCAGTTCCCTAACCACACCTTCCATCCTTGACATCAATCTCCCACTTAACTTAACCCTCAAGGTACCCACCATTCGCATACTCGTCGTATGATCATCACTAGGTTTTCTTACCCTTGACGCACACGTCTTCTCCGTTTCCCAGCAACGGTGTTCACTTAACATTCAATCTGCTCCATCGTTCCCCAATGGCCACATTCTCCCTACGGCTAAACAACTTCATTCCGACTCACTCCGAAATGATCATCTGATACTTCCTCCAAAGTATTCTCCAAATAAGAACTCCACTTCGAATAATGCTACTCAATCTTAAACAATCCACTTCAAGAACATCTCTATTCGTCCTTACTTCTCGCGTTCGAAATATCTTGGAGAGACAAAATCTTCTCCCCCACTTATCTCAAACCCACCTTTACACTTCCACTAGAACATCCGGTGTAAGCACCTAACCGTCCTATCGATTCCAAATTTATTCCTCCCAAGAGAAATCTAATACCGACAGCATTCACATGCATGTCGTATGCAAAGGGTAAACATAAGGTAAGATATCTAAGCATCTACTCAAAACCCCGGTGCAGTCCTCTTGACATACACACCACTGCAAAATACATAAACACACTATTCCCATCTATGCTAATGTAACAACCTACGTAACAACTAGCATACATAATTACTACCACATGTCTATACATATATTTATAACTAAACTATATGTAAGACAATGAAACATCCATGTACACAAGACATCGAGTCAAGTACATGCATTACATTTCATATCACTCACAGATATGAATCCCACAAAATCAATTCAAACATGTATATATATATACATATAGAATATAGCATGCTTTCAACAACTTCTCAACACGAGAATACATTCACACTTAAGTAAACACTCAAGCTATAAACATAATAATACACAACAAAAACAGACAGACACAACTGGCACACATGCTCACTCGATCTGAATGCACAGACCGGCTCTGATTGACACCTAACCTCACAGTCCGAAGACGACCTGCTCTGATACCACTTTTGTAACACCCAAACCCGTTATTTAATTAACTCTGCCTTTATAAAATCTTTTTCGAAAATACGCAGCGGATAATTGAAAATATGATTATAAAGCGCTGGTTTGAATATCACAAACTTCATTCAAAGATAATACTAAATACATTTATCTAGTAAAATATTCGAATGAACTAAAAACAAAACCTCGCATCGAACGATGCGTTATTAGTTATACAAAACGGATACTTTTCAAATGAAAGCTTAAGACCAACAGAGTATACTAAGAGGACTACATGCATATACATATAAAAACCCCTTTTTCCCGTGTCTCAATCAGAGCAGAGCTTCACCATTGCACTCGGACGAGGCTAACACATAACCTGTCAACCTGGACCCCCAAAGGTCCAGCAATTAACACAAAGCAGAGAGTTAGAAAACATAAACATAAATATAAGTGTGAGTAGTATACTACACACTTCACACGCTATCATACATTTCTAACTCACGCACATACATCGTCAAATACGACTACCAATTAATCATTCATTTACAAACACACCAATCATATAGTTTCACGTCTTCTCGGACACTACCAAAGTGTTCATTTTATAGTCATGACGGACTCTACTCACATACCAAGTCATGGCAACAATCACAGTATTAAACAATTAGTAAATACCAAAGCTTAACACATACGGAAAACACATTACAATCCAATCAGATATTGTCACATAACAATTATCAAATACATGTGCATTTACCCTAATGCATCTAATGTCAATTATCCAATGTCATGTCATCCCTAGACACGACTAATGCATGTGGTACCCATTTACATTGTTCAGATTTCAGTCATGACGGACTGTTCAGATTATAGTCATGTACGGACTGTTCAGATTATAGTCATGCACGGACTCTACATCAGTTTTACATCATGCAGGATGCTGGCCAACTTAGACCATCTCATTCAGTTTTACATCGTTGCTGGATGGTGTCAGTTTTAGATCATGCAGGATCATCATCAATACAGTTTAAAATCATGTCGGATCTCGGTTATCATCAACCATCTCACTCACAAAGAGGAGTCACACAGTTTTATATCATGTTTGGATATGGGCTCTAGATTTCGGATAACATAATCCCATCTTCGGCCACTTTTGGAAAACATAGTCCATTTACTCTATTGGAATACACATGATTCCAATATCACAATTTATTCATGAATGCATGATTACTTTTAAACACATCAAATACATGACGCTATCTAGCTCGAAGCTATTCATTCACTGATGCGGAAACACAATTCCAACATCTAACACATTAGGATAACACAATATCCTATCACTCGAATCATAATTATTCACATGATAATTATCTGCATAACCATTTTTATACACATAAAGTTTCATTTACACTTATGTCATAAAACACACATCATTTCCTTAACATTGCAAATTAATGCTAAAACATCACATTGCTCACTTTAAGCTACAACTTATTGCATACACGTTTATCAATCATATAACGATTAACAATAAGCATTAACAGTATCAACATGTATCAACAATCATGTAAGGATACCCTTAAACCATGTTACAAGTGCCTAGTTACACTTATAAACATCAACAACAATTGCTGTCACAGAGGCCTTCGCTAAGCGAGGGCTTAGCGAGACATGGCGAACCTCACCAGGGGATCACCTGCTCATAGCGAGCTTCGGCGAGCTTCAGCGAACCTGTTCGCTACAGCGAACTCCTGGTCGCTTAGCGAACTATACCAGAAAAATATCTGTTCTTGAGTTTCAATAAGGCGGTTTAACCTCAAATCAACTCAAAAATCCATCTAGACATGTTATAAATTCTTATAAACAGCTAATTCAAGCATATATGGTATCAAGGAACATTAATCATCCCTTCCAAACATCCAAATACATCAAACAATCAAAATCATGCCAATTTCTTGCAAAATAAGCAAAGTTGCATAAACATGCAAATCATTGATCAAACATCTACATATTCCCATTTTCAACTCCCCAAAGTTGTTTACCTCATCTACCATGAGTTCACTACACATGTTAGGATCAAAAGAATCCATTTTCCATTAAGAAAATCACCCACAAAACCCACAAGAAAATAGAGTGGAAAGAGTTTGGGAATGGAGGAATCGACATCCTCCCCTCTTTCGAATCACTCACGAATATGTAATCTAACTCTCGTACCTTAGCTCGACGAATCCACAAGCTTGCTCTTCTCTTTCTCTCCCACGAGCTCTCCCTCTCCCTCATGAGCTCCTCCTCTTGCTCTTTCTCAAGAATTGCAACTTATGAGACTATTCATTGGTTTGACTTGCTACTTATAGCTCTCTCTATTCTCATGGATCAAAGCCCACTTGGCTTAGGCCCAATGCCTATTCCACGCCCAAAGGCCCAAACAACATAACTTCTCGCTCATTAACTTACGTTCTCGATAAATGATTATTTGCCGCTTAATAATTTAATTATAAATCACGCCCTCGCATAATAAAATAATTAAATAACGAATACTAAATTTTGGGTCGTTACAATATACTTCTTTGACATTTAAATAAACATCATCAACACAATCATATTCCACATATATAATCAACAACTATCATCACAATACAATTAATCATGGTTATAAACACCTAATTGCATGTTAGGATACCTTAAATCCATGTTACAAGTGCCTAATTACACTTATAAACATCAACAAAAAGTTGCAGGTCCAGTACTGTTCGCTAAGCGAAGGGGTAGCGAGCCTCAAACGAACGTTACCCGAGGAAGGCTATCTCATAGCGAGCTATCAGCGAACATTCAGCGAACTATTCGCTGAGCGAAGACTTAGCGAAGCCTACGCGAACCTCACCAGAGGATCACCTGCTCGTGGCGAAGCTGCAGCGAGCTGTTCGCCACACGTTCGCTGAGCGAAGACCTAGCGAGTGCCTCCTGTCAGGACAGTTCAAAACTTGCGTTTTCCACACCAATTCACCCAAAAATCCCATTTTTCATGTTATAAACCCCAAATAAGTTTATATTCATGTGCAACAAGCATATCTAAACACAAAAGGACAGTTCATTTCTCAGATCTACATCATAAACATCGAAAAAGTAAAGATTGAACACTTTTACTCAAAACACTCAAGAACACAATGTTCTTGAGTTTAATCCTTTATAAATCTCATTTTTAACCATTAGATTCGTTCATACATCATGATAAGAGCATGTTAAACATGTTATGAACCTTAGATTCGATTTCCATTAAGAAAATCCATCCAAAACTAAAACGAAAATGGGGTGGAGGAAGTTCGGGTGAGGAGAAATCGACATTCTCCCCTTCCTCGAGTCACCCACGAATATGAAATCTACTCTCTTACCTGGATTCGAAGAAAACACGACGAAGCTCTCGAATCCCTAGCTCTCCCTTTGCCCTAGCTCCTCAAGCTCTCTCTTCCTCTCTCAAGAGCACAAGAACAAAAGAGAAAAATGAATTTCTCTCTTCCTCTCATGGCCATATGGCGCCTCCCACACACACACAAGGCCCATTGGGCCTCAAGCCCAATTGGCTTGGCCCAATTACACGTTAACTCACTCTACTCGCCTAATAACTAAAGTACTCGATAAATAACTCAAGTTATTAACTTAATTAAAATGATACGTTAAATGAAATATTTTAACACATAAAAAAATAATAATAATAATAATATGAAAATTGGGTCGTTACAACTCTCCCCCACTTAGAAGATTTTCGCCCTCGAAAATTACGCGGCTAAAACAACTCCGGATAACTCCTGTATCCGACCCTCCAACGAAACGCTCAAAACACTACACATTACTAAGTTTGACAAAACTAGTTTATCCCATCCAACACAATTTTTGACTATTTATCAACAAGAGATCAAGGACGGCCAGTTCCTCAATTTGTCGATAAATATTCAACAATCATGATATCGGCACAAAACATTCTTATCAAACCGCTAAAACATCCACTTCGTACGAAACATCCATAGACTCACATTCTACGGCCTCACAACGTTACCCTAAAACTGGTACAACCAATTGAACACACTTCGAAAAGGTACTCCCATGGAATACTCCACAACTCCACAAATCCTATAAGTCTCTGATTCCCTCATGAATCACTTAACCGTGTTACATCACCTATTCATATCGTATCTTATTCCAAACATATCACTCGATAATTCAATTCCAACAATCACTTGATGACCAACATTCTCAAACTTCATTGACACATGCTAAAAACTACCGTCTCTAACCGTCAAATTCCTTTCTCACATTGAGTCGAATCCAATACGACTACTCTGTTCCCAAGTAATCTCTCAATCAATATTTTCATTCCTTAACGCAAACATTTTCCAATAGCACTTCTCCTTAATCCCTTAGCAATTCGCTACTTCAAAATTAGGCTACCGCCTAAAATTGGTTCTCCAAACAATCATAACCTCTATCTCGTTGATTCCAAACGACATCTTCAATTCGCCCATAATCCATCTATCAATGTTCCTCATCATCTTGCATTGCAACAAGCATACTCTTATCCGTTTATTCACTCATCGTTTTCTTATTCACTTACGACCTCTACCAATCATCATCTCTCTTTGGATAGCTATCTTTAAACTCTTCCTTAGTACGTTCAATACCAAAATCAAACTCTTGAATTTAATCCACAAGCCCCAAATATTCGCCATACAATCTAATTCCATCCATCAAATTCTAATCAACCCTTGTCTTAGTATTCTTACTAATGACTCCTTGTCTACTCTCAATCTGACATTTATAGAAAATTTCCAAAAATTCTCGTCCAAAATACATCTTAAGTTATGCACCAAATGCTTACTCACTCTTATCTTGTGGGCACTACCAAATGCTCTCCGACACTTACCTTAGGCATCGCCTACAACTTCTCACTATATGTGTTCAAACACAACGTCTACTCACATGCGCGGTAATCCTTTTCGCAAATTCCCACCTAGCACAAGTCACTTCCAACATGACCTCATATACTCATCCTCTGCACGTTCTTCAACGGCTAACTTTCTTATTTCTAATCATTCAAAAATGATACCTCCCATTTAGCTTCATCTCAACCTCCAAGACTCTACGTTCTCATTCAACATGTGACACCAATTATCCGGTCATTATCCAAATCCAATCACTCTTTCTTCGACAAGCCTCTCACAAAATCCTCCGAATCGTTATCCTACTTCCGTCTTTGAATAAACTCGATTATTCATACAATCCTTACTTCCAACGATTCAACAAGCATACCAATCATATGATGATATTTCTCAACTTCATTCTCATCTACTTTAAAACCTGCTTCCTCTCCTCGATTAATTAACACCAACGGTTCACTAATCTTCACACCTCTTTCTCTAAGCTTCTCAGATCACTTCTGGAAATCACTTCACACATTAGACTTAGAACTCGAAATTGTTCAACCAATTCAACCTACTACCATATGCACGACTCACGTAAAACTTCTTACTTAAGCATCCACTACAACATCCGATCCACTTGGATGATAACTTACTTCAAAATCATCATCTCCTCAAGAATCTTAATCACTCCCTCTTCTTCATATTCGACTCATTTCGATCAAACAGATACTTCAACTTTGGTCCACAAAACACGCCTCCAGACTTTTAGTGCAACACACGATCTCCAACCGTTTCGAGTACTCTTCATCTCACTTAACCAATCTCACTAACGCCCCACGATGAAACACTCGGTCCGACAACTTCTCTTCTAGTAGTTTCTCACAACTTGTTGTGCCCATTCCTTCCACTTCGAACAACGTCGTCAATTCCTGAATATTCCGCTTCAAGAACATCTCTACTCATCTCATCTTCTCACATTCCAAACATCTCGGAGGGGTACAATCTTCTCCCCCACTTATCTCAAACTCACTCATACTCTCCCACTAGAACTTCCGGTGCTCACACCTAACGGTTCTATCGTCTCTAAACATATTCTTCCTAAGAAGAAACTAGTATCGACATCGTTTACACGCATGTCGCATACAAGGGACAAAACCTAACCCACGATTCCTAAACACTAACACAAATTCATGCAAGCATTCAAGTAACCTATACTTCCCTCACTTCTCAAAGTTAGGAAATCAAAACAACACAAGAAAAATGAACATTGCATAGCAATAATTCATACTCACATTCAATCAACTCAGAACAAGACATCAACAAAATAAATTTCTTGTCTGGCTCCCTCGCTTAGCAAAAGCTAGCGAGCTCCCGACGAGACAAGTCAAAAACATTCACAGGATTTAGCAAGACTTAGCGAGACTCAGCGAGGTCCATTCTTCGCCTAGCGAGCACATCCAAAAATCTGGGTGCTCTGCTACGGTTTTGAACTTACGCTCACTAAACTCTCGTTTTCTCGACTCACTAATCCACAAAATCCAAAACATCAAGCCTATAACATCATTATAGACTTGAAAGCACAATTAGAATCATGCATCAACAATCACAACATAGAATTATGAGATCTTCATGTTTTTACTCATAAAACGCATAGCAATTCAAATGCCTAGTAATCATCTAGCACATGTTATAAACAAACATATAACAAACACATACCAGGACACATTAATATCCTACTCTTCTCACCATTTTGAAAATTTAATTTTCACTCACCCAAAAGAAAATAACTCTATATTTTCACCAAAATCTTCAAGAAATAATATTAGTTTTTAAAATTATTTCAAATCATTACCACTTGCAGTTTTATATCATGCCGGATCGTCACATGCAGTTTTACATCATGCCGGATCATCAACAATTAGCAATAAGCATCAATCCATCAAGTTTAAACTACAAAAAGGTTAAACTCTACGCATATACAACTATTATAAACATAGAAGTATAGCACTCACACCATTACTCAACAAAACAATGGATCGATTAATCCAATTCACACCACTCATAGTTCCTAAATGAACAACATAAGTGATTTCACAAAACAAACACAACAAAATTGTTAGACAAACACGACTGACACACAACACTCAACTGGTCTGACTGCACAGACCTGCTCTGATCGACACATAACCCACACAGTCCGAAGACAACCGGGCTCTGATACCAATTGTAACACCCGAACCCATTATTTTAATGTAATTCTACCTTTATTAAATCTTTTACAAAATACGCAACGGAAAATTTCAATTTAAGTTATAGAATATTAGTTCTAGGTATTACACTCCTCTTTACAAAATAATACTAACATGATTATTTGATAAAAACTCGTTTTATACAATATAAATTTCCTTATAAGAGATACATTTTTCCAATCTAGATACATGAGTCATGAATGACTCTATATACTATATACAACCCCTTTTTCCCGTGTCACAATCAGAGCGGAGCGTCACCAAAGACTCGAACAACGAAACACACATAACCTGTAAAATCCGGACCCCCAACGGTCCAGCACATAACACATAAAAGAGAGTTAGACAACATACTCAAAAATATAAGTGTAAGTAAATGGTACTTAACACTTCTCAATAATCATGCATATATCATACATCTATACATATTCACCATCATTCATGCATAATCATATATCATGCATATACTTCATTTATCACATAGTCAATCATCCACAAAATACACCAAACATATAATTTCACGTCGTCTCGGACAATACCAAAACATCAACAAAATATCACATAACTCAATTACAATAGGGATATACATAAAGTTCCTAATGTAATATAACACCACAAATACATTGTTCAGATTATGGTCATGACGGACCCTGCGTTGTTCATTTTATAGTCATGACGGACTCTGCTCCTCACATACGGATTAACAATCAACATTTACCAAGTACGTGTCAAACATCATTTATCATAAAATGCACACATAATCCCTAATGCAATCTAATGCTTCACATTCATGCTATGTCCTCTAGACACCTCTAATGCATGTGGTACCATCTTCTTTATTAGAGTATCTCACCTCTAATATCCTTCTTTATCGGATAAATATAATCCGATATCCTTCTTTATTGGAATATCCAATATCACATATATTCATGAATGCATGTATATGTTTTTCATGAATTCACTCACAATCATTTTAATTAGCATTAAGCTCTTCCTTTACTAATGTGGAACACTATCCAACATTACTTCTTTATTAAGATAACACTATACCTTAATATACGTCTTTATTAGAATAACATAATTCTAATATCCTTCTTTATTAAGTTGATTAACACCTTAATATACTTCTTTGACATTTAAATAAACATCATCAACACAATCATATTCCACATATATAATCAACAACTATCATCACAATACAATTAATCATGGTTATAAACACCTAATTGCATGTTAGGATACCTTAAATCCATGTTACAAGTGCCTAATTACACTTATAAACATCAACAAAAAGTTGCAGGTCCAGTACTGTTCGCTAAGCGAAGGGGTAGCGAGCCTCAAACGAACGTTACCCGAGGAAGGCTATCTCATAGCGAGCTATCAGCGAACATTCAGCGAACTATTCGCTGAGCGAAGACTTAGCGAAGCCTACGCGAACCTCACCAGAGGATCACCTGCTCGTGGCGAAGCTGCAGCGAGCTGTGGCGAGCTGTTCGCCACACGTTCGCTGAGCGAAGACCTAGCGAGTGCCTCCTGTCAGGACAGTTCAAAACTTGCGTTTTCCACACCAATTCACCTAAAAATCCCATTTTTCGTGTTATAAACCCCAAATAAGTTTATATTCATGTGCAACAAACATATCTAAACACAAAAGGACAGTTCATTTCTCAGATCTACATCATAAACATCGAAAAAGTAAAGATTGAACACTTTTACTCAAAACACTCAAGAACACAATGTTCTTGAGTTTAATCCTTTATAAATCTCGTTTTTAACCATTAGATTCGTTCATACATCATGATAAGAGCATGTTAAACATGTTATGAACCTTAGATTCGATTTCCATTAAGAAAGTCCATCCAAAACTAAAACGAAAATGGGGTGGAGGAAGTTCGGGTGAGGAGAAATCGACATTCTCCCCTTCCTCGAGTCACCCACGAATATGAAATCTACTCTCTTACCTGGATTCGAAGAAAACACGACGAAGCTCTCGAATCCCTAGCTCTCCCTTTGCCCTAGCTCCTCAAGCTCTCTCTTCCTCTCTCAAGAGCACAAGAACAAAAGAGAAAAATGAATTTATCTCTTCCTCTCATGGCCATATGGCGCCTCCCACACACACACAAGGCCCATTGGGCCTCAAGCCCAATTGGCTTGGCCCAATTACACGTTAACTCTGTTGGTGTAAGCCCTAGAGGCCAATTATTTATAATTGCATAATAAATGTATTGAATAATTTACTTATTAAATAAAGGCTTTTCTTTATTATGTTTATGTGTTAAATAATAATAGAGTCACTAGAATAGTAAGTTCATTGTATGGAACGTTAAGTATGACTTAATCGTGAGATTCCATTAAATATAAGAACACTATTCTTAAACATATCCATAGTCAAGCTTTATTGTGAAATGGGATAACGTTAAAGCATAAAGACTATTATGTTGGTAGACTGATGATCATATCTCACTGATCATGGATAATAAGTTATCAAGTCTTCACATAGATATAAATGTTAAGGGTAACTTTATATCGGATTGACCCACCATGAGAATACTACATAGAGTGTTATGAAATGTCATAAGTTTTCTCATAGTGATAAAAGGTGTATTCCACCCTTCGACCTAAAACCACTATGTACCCTAGATGCAGGAGTGTAATACCTTGTTGCCATTCAAACGTTATCCGTAACTGGATAATTATAAAGTTGGTTGATGGGTATCCCACGAATCATGCTGAGGGACATGAGTGACCTAGATGGAATTTGTCCCTCCTACATAACGGGAGATATGTCTATGGGCCCAATATTGAACTAGACAAGGATGACATACTATGCCTTGTGTTCAATATAGACATGAGGACAAAAGGGTAATTGTGCACAAGATATTTATCACGGAAAGGTTAGTCAGATCACGTGACATTCCTGTGACTTGGGTAACAGTGATGTGTTGCTAGATACCGCTCACTGTTTATAATATTACGATTAATATTATTGCCAACGTCATAAGAACCTACAGGGTCACACACATAAGGACAGTTAAGAAGGGAAAAATAAGTAAGACTTATTGTGGGGGTGCAGTTAGTGAAAAACGGTTATTGGGCTTGAGAAGCCCAATTTCGTGTAAACTAAAGACCTCATAAGAAACTCTATAAATAGAGCCTTATGAAGTTCAGTAGTTACGTTTTTGAAACCCTAACTGAGTTTAGAAAAATTCTGAATTTCTCTAAACCCTAAACCGCACAAAATTCCCTCAGCCTTCATCCAAGAACAGCTAGCACTGTGAGATCGAAGGTTCCTGTTCGTGTGGACTAAGTGGAGGTGCTGCAAGTGCGGTGCTTGTGATCAAGAAAGGCGACCACAAATTTGTTCTTCAAAGGTAATATTCTAGACCTGATCATGCTCATTCACAAGAATCCATTGATGGGAAATTTTAATTTTAAAATTCCGCTGCGTTTATAAAAGTGTTTTATGAAACGATTTCCCAACAGTGGTATCAGAGCCACTTGTGAAACCATGAATCGGTTTGCTGTTTTATTACTGTTTTATTAATATGATTTTGAATCGGTATTAATAATAAGAACAACAAGGATTAATAAAATTTGATTGATCGGTTTTAAAATATATATGTGATATATATTTCTGATACGACGCATCGGTGTATGTGATACATTGATCGTGTCATTCATTCGAATGTTTGAGTGATTGGCGTTTAATTTGGATGATTGTGAGCGTGAGCTTCGGAACCGTTTATGGTGAAGCATCATATATCCGATCGTTCATCTAGAACTAGCAGTCCTGAAACGTTTTGATGAATGGTGGTTGTATTAGGGTTTATAACAATACAAGTGTTGTGTTGTTATATAAACAGAACATATTGTTCATTGAAAGTTTTAAGTGATTGTCGTGAGCATGGATGATTGTGAGCGTGAGCTTCGGAACCGATAACTGGTGAAGCATCATATATCCAATCGTCTATGGTGAACAAAATCCTGAAACGTTTTGATGAATAATTACTGTAACAATACAAGGGTTGTGTTGTTATAAAAACAGAGTACGGCTAGGGTTTATATCTGAAGCATCAAGTGTTGATGCGATTAGGATTCATTGATGAAGTGGTCAGCGGAACCCCCGGCTAACTCTGCGTAAGGTGATCAATCATGGTGTTTTATTAATTGGACTAATGTAATAATAATAAATTGTGTGTTTATTGTTATTAAAGTTGCATGATGAATGGTTATGGCCTTAGTTCTTCTTTTCGTTTTATTTGGGATTTTAAATACGGCCTGCGTGTCGTGCCTCTCTTATATTTTCTTGATGTAATTTCTTTTCTCATCTCACTCCCTCGTATGAACACGAGTTTCTTGTAGTGATGTAATATAAGATTAGCAAATAGGACAGGAAGGACATCAATGAAGATCTATCTTGGAGAAGTATAGGTCGTTCTTAGATATAGCATAGGTTCTCTCATTTGCTTGAGGGAACAATCACGCTAGGGGCCATAACCATATCATTTTATTATATTATGTATGTTGATGCATGTTATGTATGGAGTGACGTCATTGTATGTAAGCCGTGGTAAGGTGAGATCAAATTAATTATAAAAGCCCTCAAAGGAATTTATATTAAGTTTTATTGCTTTCCAACGAATAGCGCCCTTCAAGATCAATATCGATCAATGTAGGTTTTGCCAACGCGAAGTGCATTGTCAATATTGATAAGTTGCGGTGAGGTAATTTATTTATCCGATCGCTATTTAATGGGTCTAACTTAACTAAAGAAAATATAATAAGATTATATGACTTTAGAAGCAAGTATTGGGTTATTCCATGTGATGGATTAGAATAAGTGTTATTCACCCAATAGAAAGGATATGAGAGTTGTATGAGATACAATTGGAAAGGCGTTTCCTACCTAAATAACTAAGTTTTGTGTAATCAGCCCAACGCTGACTTAAAACGAAGTGAAATATGGATCTCATTCTCACTAGAAAATCTTCCAACGGGATTTTCCGAATCAAATGTCGAGGGTCATTTGTTTTGAGTAAAATAGTGAGAGAGCATGTTTAATTAAAGGCCTAATTAAATGTGTATTAAAATTGTTCAATACTTATATTTTCACTTTTACAATTGTAGATCACCATGTCAAACACCAATACTTCGAACAACATTTTGCGAAGCATTCTTGACAAAGAGAAATTGTCTGGGACAAATTTTCTTGATTGGCATCGTAACTTGAGGATAGTCCTCATGCACGAGAAAAAGCTGTATGCTATTGAGGAACCCCAACCTAATCCTGAGGATGAACCTGCCGCCAATGCTCCTAAGGCACAAAGGGATGCTTATCAGAAGCGTCTTGACGATGCCATGGATGCAAAGTGCCTCATGCTGGCTACCATGACCTCTGAGCTTCAGAAGCAACATGAGGACATGAATGCGTTCGATATGATCGAACACTTGAAAACGCTCTATCAAGAGCAAGCCAGGATTGAGAGGTTTGAGGTTTCCAAAGCCCTGTTTTCAGCCAAGCTATCTGAGGGATCTCTAGTAAGTCCACATGTGCTCAAGATGATTGGGTACGTGGGGAACTTAGAAAAATTGGGATTTCCACTTGGAAATGAGCTTGCAACTGATCTGATCTTGCAATCGTTGCCGGAGAGTTTTAATCAGTTTGTTCTGAACTTCACCATGTCGGACATGGAGAAGACTCTGCCACAACTGCTAGGCATGTTGAGGCAAGCTGAGCAGAACATGAAAACAAAAGGGAAGTCCAACCATGTTCTTATGATTGGCAATGGAAACAAAGGGAAGGGCAACAAAGGAAAGGGAGTCAAAGGGAAGGGCAAGGAAGTTGCCAAACCCAAACCTACCCCTAAAGCCTTGAAGCCCACTGGGGGAGTTGCAAAGGAGGGTAGGTTCTTCCACTGTAACAAGACTGGACATTGGAAGAGGAACTGCCCAAAATACCTGGAAGATAAAAAGAATGGAGTAGAGAGCTCCAATTCAGCAGGTATCTTTGTTATTGAAATTAATTTATCTACTTCTTCTACATGGGTATTAGATACCGGATGTGGTTCTCACATTTGTACTAATGTGCAGGGGCTGCAAAGGAGTAGAGGATTGGCTAAAGGTGAAGTCGACCTACGAGTGGGAAATGGAGCAAGAGTTGCCGCATTAGCTGTAGGAGTTTATAATTTGACTTTACCTTCTGGTTTAATAATACAGTTAGAGAACTATTTTTATGTACCTGCCATTAGCAGGAATATTATTTCTGTTTCTTGTTTGGATAAACTTGGCTTTTCATTTATAATAAAGAACAATTGTTGCTCCATTTATTTAAATGATATCTTTTATGCCACAACACAAATGAGTAATGGATTATATATTCTTGATCTTGAAATGCCAATATATAACATTGATACAAAAAGGATTAAACCTAATGAGTTAAATCCTACATACCTTTGGCACTGTCGTTTAGGCCATATAAATGAGAAACGCATTTCCAAGCTCCATAAAGATGGGCTCTTGGATTCATTTGATTATGAATCTTTTGAAACATGCAGATCTTGTTTATTGGGAAAAATGACAAAGACCCCATTCACTGGTAAAGGTGAAAGGGCAAGTGATCTTTTGGCTCTCATACATACTGATGTATGTGGACCATTGAACACACACGCTAGAGGAGGTTTTCAATACTTCATCACATTTACTGATGACTACAGTAGATATGGATATGTGTATCTAATGAAGCATAAATCCGAATCCTTTGAAAAGTTCAAAGAATTTAAAAATGAAGTACAAAACCAACTAGGAAAGAAAATCAAAATCCTTCGATCAGATCGAGGAGGTGAGTATTTAAGCCTAGAGTTTGATGACCATCTAAAAGAGTGTGGAATCTTATCCCAACTCACTCCTCCTGGAACACCACAATGGAATGGTGTGTTTGAGAGAAGAAACCGAACCTTGTTGGACATGGTGCGGTCTATGATGAGTCACGCTGATCTTCCAAACTCCTTTTGGGGACACGCCCTATTAACAGCAGCTTATACACTTAACCGTGTTCCTTCTAAAACGGTTGAAAAGACACCATATGAGATGTGGAGTGGCAAGAAACCACATATGTCTTACTTAAAGATTTGGGGTTGCGAAGTTTATGTAAAACGTCAAATTTCTACTAAACTTGAACCTAAATCTGACAAGTGCTTCTTTGTGGGATATCCAAAAGAGACAAAAGGATATCACTTCTACAATCCTTCTGAGGGCAAAGTGTTTGTCGCTCGAACAGGAGTATTCCTAGAAAAGGACTTTGTTTCCAAAGGAATCAGTGGGAGGAAAGTAGATCTTGAAGAAATTCACGATCCACAAAGTAATGACACACCAATGGAGGAACAAGAGCGGGATGCACAAGATGTTGTGACAGAGAATCCTGCTCATATAACACAAGAACCACGTAGGTCCAACATGATACGTCAAGAACCTGAAAGATATGGATATCTCATATCGGAACAAGGTGATGTATTACTCATGGATCAAGATGAGCCTGTGACTTACCAAGAGGCCATTACTGGCCCTGAATCTGAGAAGTGGCTTGAAGCCATGAAATCTGAAATGGATTCCATGTACACAAATCAAGTTTGGAACTTGGTGGAGGCTCCTGATGGGATTAAACCCATAGTATGCAAGTGGGTCTTTAAGAAGAAGACTGACATGGATGGAAAGGTACAGACCTATAAAGCGCGATTGGTTGCTAAAGGTTTCAAACAAATTCATGGGGTAGACTATAATGAAACATTTTCACCAGTTGCGATGATCAAATCCATTCGGATCTTACTTGCCATCGCTGCAAACTATGATTATGAAATCTGGCAGATGGATGTAAAAACTGCCTTCCTTAATGGGAGTCTCCTTGAGGATGTGTATATGACACAACCTGAAGGCTTTTGCATTCCAGGAGAAGCCAAAAAGATATGCAAATTACAGCGGTCAATCTACGGATTGAAGCAAGCTTCCAGAAGTTGGAATCTTCGTTTTGATGAAACTGTAAAACAGTACGGATTCATTCAAAATGAAGATGAGCCTTGTGTTTACAAGAAGGTTAGTGGGAGCATAGTCGCATTCCTAGTATTATATGTAGATGACATATTACTAATAGGAAACGACATCCCTACCTTGCAACAAATTAAAACTTGGTTAGGGAATTGCTTTTCTATGAAAGATCTGGGTGAAGCAGCCTATATATTAGGAATAAGAATCTATAGAGATAGATCACAAAAACTGCTTGGCCTGAGCCAGAGTACATACATAGATAAAGTGTTAAGACGCTTTAATATGCATGATTCCAAGAAAGGATTCATTCCTATGCAACATGGCCTATGTCTTTCAAAGACACAGTCTCCTTCATCTAAGGAAGAAAGAGACCGCATGAGTAAGATCCCTTATGCATCGGCTATAGGATATATCATGTATGCCATGATATGTACTCGACTAGATGTTTCATATGCCTTAAGCGCAACAAGCCGTTATCAGTCTGATCCTGGTGAGGCTCATTGGGTGGCTGTCAAGAACATCCTTAAATACTTAAGGAGGACTAAAGACTCATTCCTAATATATGGAGGCCAAGAAGAGCTAAATGTAATTGGTTACACTGATGCTAGCTTCCAAACAGATAGGGATGACTTTAAGTCGCAATCAGGCTATGTGTTTTGCATAAATGGTGGCGCTGTGAGCTGGAAGAGTTCAAAGCAAGATACAGTTGCTGATTCTACAACCGAAGCTGAGTACATCGCTGCATCAAATGCAGCAAAGGAAGCTGTTTGGATAAAGAAGTTCATTACTGAACTTGGCATATTCCCTAGCATTGTGGATCCCATTGAATTATTTTGTGACAACAATGGTGCAATCGCACAAGCTAAGGAACCTAGATCTCACCAAAAGTCCAAACACATACTCAGGCGCTATCATCTTATTCGAGAAATAATTGATAGAGGAGATGTGAAAATATGCAGAGTACCAACACTTGACAATGCTGCTGATCCACTTACAAAGCCTCTTGCTCAGCCGAAGCATGAGGGCCACACTAGGGGCATAGGTATTAGGAGTATGCCTGATTGGCTCTAGTGCTAGTGGGAGATTGTTGGTGTAAGCCCTAGAGGCCAATTATTTATAATTGCATAATAAATGTATTGAATAATTTACTTATTAAATAAAGGCTTTTCTTTATTATGTTTATGTGTTAAATAATAATAGAGTCACTAGAATAGTAAGTTCATTGTATGGAACGTTAAGTATGACTTAATCGTGAGATTCCATTAAATATAAGAACACTATTCTTAAACATATCCATAGTCAAGCTTTATTGTGAAATGGGATAACGTTAAAGCATAAAGACTATTATGTTGGTAGACTGATGATCATATCTCACTGATCATGGATAATGAGTTATCAAGTCTTCACTTAGATATAAATGTTAAGGGTAACTTTATATCGGATTGACCCACCATGAGAATACTACATAGAGTGTTATGAAATGTCATAAGTTTTCTCATAGTGATAAAAGGTGTATTCCACCCTTCGACCTGAAACCACTATGTACCCTAGATGCAGGAGTGTAATACCTTGTTGCCATTCAAACGTTATCCGTAACTGGATAATTATAAAGTTGGTTGATGGGTATCCCACGAATCATGCTGAGGGACATGAGTGACCTAGATGGAATTTGTCCCTCCTACATAACGGGATATATGTCTATGGGCCCAATATTGAACTAGACAAGGATGACATACTATGCCTTGTGTTCAATATAGACATGAGGACAAAAGGGTAATTGTGTACAAGATATTTATCACGGAAAGGTTAGTCAGATCACGTGACATTCCTGTGACTTGGGTAACAGTGATGTGTTGCTAGATACCGCTCACTGTTTATAATATTACGATTAATATTATTGCCAACGTCATAAGAACCTACAGGGTCACACACATAAGGACAGTTAAGAAGGGAAAAATAAGTAAGACTTATTGTGGGGGTGCAGTTAGTGAAAAACGGTTATTGGGCTTGAGAAGCCCAATTTCGTGTAAACTAAAGACCTCATAAGAAACTCTATAAATAGAGCCTTATGAAGTTCAGTAGTTACGTTTTTGAAACCCTAACTGAGTTTAGAAAAATTCTGAATTTCTCTAAACCCTAAACCGCACAAAATTCCCTCAGCCTTCATCCAAGAACAGCTAGCACTGTGAGATCGAAGGTTCCTGTTCGTGTGGACTAAGTGGAGGTGCTGCAAGTGCGGTGCTTGTGATCAAGAAAGGCGACCACAAATTTGTTCTTCAAAGGTAATATTCTAGACCTGATCATGCTCATTCACAAGAATCCATTGATGGGAAATTTTAATTTTAAAATTCCGCTGCGTTTATAAAAGTGTTTTATGAAACGATTTCCCAACAAACTCACTCTACTCGCCTAATAACTAAAGTACTCGATAAATAACTCAAGTTATTAACTTAATTAAAATGATACGTTAAATGAAATATTTTAACACATAAAAAAAAATTAATAATAATATGAAAATTGGGTCGTTACAACAACCATTTCTCATCTTCAGTGATCAAACTTGAAAAGCACTGAAATGCAGAAGCTTGAAGATTCACTTTGAACGTTCTATTGTTTGACAATGGTGCTTTCAAAATCAATTTGTTCTGAGGGTCAAATACTTGAATGTTGTGATCTTTTGTGGAGTAATTGAACCCTTTCTCAAGTAATTGTCCAAGACTCAACAGGTTGTGCTTCATAGATGGTACATACAGCACATCAGTGACAAAAGTGTGATTAGCATTCTTCCTCTGAACCATCACTTTGCCTTTGCCTTCTACTGATATAGTGCTGTCATATGCAAACTTCACTTTGCTTTTGAAATTTTCATCAAATTCCAATAATCAATCGCTATGCCCTGTCATATGGTTTGAACATCCATTGTCAAGATACCATAGCTTAGAGTTATCACTTTCTGAATTTGTTGTCATCATCAGAAGGAAACCATCTGAATCTGAATCATGTTGTCTAGCATGATGTGCCTCATTGTCGAGCTTCTTCTTTCCCTTGCTTCTGCACTCAAAAGCATAGTGACCCCACTTTTCACAGTTGTAGCATTGAATCTTGCTCTTGTCACTCTTCTTTCCACCATTCTTACCCTTGATGAAACTGTCTTTCTTTGAAGATTCAGGTTGATCTTGATCACCATTGTGATCATTACTGAACTCAGCATTTGCCTTATGCTTATTCCATTTATTCTTTCCCTTTCCATTCTTATTCCATTGACCTCCATTTTTTGCATACAAAGCCTGTTCTTGAGTAGCTTTGTTGTCTTTCTTTTCTTTCCTTTCTTGCAACCTCTGTTCATGTGCCTCAAGTGAACTTTGCAACTCATTCACTGACATTGTAGACAGGTCTTTTGATTCCTCAATTGCTACCACTATGTGATCATATTCAGGGTTCAAGGTTCTAAGCACTTTTTCAATGATTTGTACTTCAGAGATTACTTCACCATAGTTTTTCATTGAATTTACCAGAGTTTGTAATCTTGTAAAATACTCACCAATGGATTCTTTATCCAACATGCCCACCAGTTCATACTGTCTTCGAAGAGATTGAAGCTTCACCTTCTTGACTTTATCTCGTCCACCATGGGCATTGCTAAGTATATCCCAAGCAGCTTTTGCAGTTTTTGCTCCAGCAATCTTCTCAAAATTTGATTAATCCACGCATTGATGGATCAAGAATAAGGCTTTACTGTCTTTCTTCTTGACTTCTCTGAAAGCAGTTTGCTGATCCTGTGTTGCATTGGCTGCAAGGGGCTCATAACGAGTGGTGATGAGATCTTCAACATCTTGATAGTTGAAGATTACATTCATCTTCACACACCATTGGTCCCAATTCTTGCCATCAAGAATTGGAAGATTTGCAGGGAAACCATTGTTATTATTCATCTTGGAGTAAGAATGACTCAAAGGAAGAAGGGAATGGTTGAATGCTATGTGAAAAGGGAATTGGATCAAAACCTAAAAGGCTAACTGATACCACTTGTTAGAGTGGAAGAAGAGAGTGAGAGAGAGGGAATAGTTTCATCAATGAGCATTGATTATTATTGATCTTAGAAATACAATTTATAGGGATACAAATTGTAGTGTGATACTTGGTTAACAAATAACCATGATTAGAGTAACTAACTCAAGTTAGTTACAAACTATCTAACAAACTAAAGTAGTTACAACAATCAAACTAATAACTAACTTGCTAAGCAAATAACTAACAAGTTGTTGATTGTTTTCACCAAGTCATTGAATTGTATTTCTCAACAATTATATCAGTAGATAAGCCCACATAAGTTTTAAATAAGTCATTCTAAATGGAACCTAGTATTTTAAGATCTTAATAATGATATGTTAAAAAATAAAGTCATTTTGAATATGATACACGAACTTTCAAAAAAAGTAGGGACTGAAACTGCAAACTAAAAATTTAGAGAGATCAAAAATAAAATTTGATATATTTAGAGGGACCAAAAACATATTCAAACCAAAAAACTAATAAAAAACTCTAGGATTAAATATGTTTTTAATCCATACTTATATGCGATTTTCTAAAATTGGTCCCTACTTATATTGCTGAGTAGACAAACGGAATATGCCACACAACACCACATGTAATGCCTCATGGACACATTTAATGACATGGCACGCCACATGTACATTTAAATTATTAACTAAAATGAAAAAAAAAATATAAACACTAGACCACCATTAATTTCCTTCATCTTCTTGTTCTTAATCTTCTTCAATCTTCACCCGGCCAACACCTTGGTAAAATTGGAAAATGTTATAATAACTAGACATGGTTGTGAATGAGGCAAGACCTTGAGTTGTTCTTGATGTGCATTTGATGATATATCTTCAAAGGTTTTACTAGAAATTATTTTCTTTGTAATCCATTCATAAAATCTTGTAAGCAGAACTGAGAGTTAATTCCCACAATACAAACATTTTTTTCAATTTTAAGGTTTAGGTTTTGATTGTTGAAATTGAAAAAAGTACTTGAAAATCAGAGGAGAGGGAGAAATGTGTTTAAGGCTTCTTCATGCATTGAATTTTTTGGTTTTTTTTTTTTTTTGTTAATCAGTTTTTTGGGTTTATGATAGGCGAACACTCTGGTACACATATTATGTGGATATGTATCGGTATATGGTTTAAGTGGATGATTGTGATTGGTTCACAAAAAATATTTAATATAGAAAAATCAATAAATACTATTCATAAACCAATCAGAATTATTCACCTCGACAAATGTACCGATGCATATCTACATAATGTGTACCGGAAAATTAAATTATATATATATATATATATATATATACACACAAGAACTTTAATTTAAATCTGGTTTTTAACACATGGCATGACATGTCAATTTGAGTCCACGCGGCATCATATGTGGCGTCAACGCGGAATGTTTAGTTTGTCCACTCAACAATAATTTAAAGGTAAAGATCAATATTAAAAATGGAAAAATTGTTAGGACTAAAAATCTAATAAAATTACAGTATGGACTAATTTAAAAAGTAGCATAAAAATAGGACTAAAATGATATTTAACCCAAAACTCTATATTAGTTATATAATTATGAAAATGTCAATTGCATGGTACAAAAAGCTTACCATCCAATTCTTTAGAGCATCTCCAATAAGAGTATCATAAAGAGTATCATAGGTTAATGATCCGCACCTTAATTTTTTTATTATTGGAGTTCTATGACTTGGCATATAGAGTATCAAAATTGATGATACGTACGGTATCTTATTTAAGGTACTGTTTCATCAAATTAATATATATCATTAATTTCAATTATAAAAATAAATATAAAAGAGGTCACTTGCTAATAATGTATGATACCCAAATGATATTACCATAGGAGCAAAATATGTATGAGTTGCATAAATATTACATGACAATGTATGGACCACTTATTAGTAATATATGATACCCAAAATGATATCACCATTAGAGATGCTCTTAGTAATCTAAATTCAGTCGAGACATAAAAACAAATATATCAAATATTGCTTAAATTAGAGATCAAAATTCTATACTCGTAATTGATAATTGAATTTTGAATTTAATTTGAAATTAAGAATTTTATTTTTAATTGAGAAATGTAAGTGTTAATATTAATTAAAAAATATATAAAAAGTTAATATATTATTAACTTTAAATTAAAAGAATGAATTTTGAATATTAGATAATTCACACACAATTGGTTTTCACTCATTCTCATGAATTAAAAATGACTTTAGTCATGTATTTTAATAGCAAATAACATCACCAACTATATACCAATCGAGAATATATATATATATATATTGAAATTCCTGGCACACAGTAGACAGGTGTTGATCAAAGTGTGTCAACACTTGTCTGTCACGTAGTAGACAGATGTTGACCAAGGTGTGTCAACACTTGTCTATACACAGAACACAGAACACAAAATAATAAAGACAGTAACGTAAATAACACACAAGAGTTGTTAACCCAGTTCAGCAACCTGCCTACTCTGGGGGATACCAATCCAGGAATGAAGTCCACTATCAGCAGTATTACTTTGAAGCTAAACTCACCCGTTTACAACTTCTCACTTAATCACTACCCAATGACACTTCTACCTAGGAACTCCTAGATATGAGACCCCGTCCCACTTCCCACCTTAACAACACACTCAGCGTTGTTAACAACTTCAACGATTACAAAAGGTGGAGACACACTCCTATGAAAACTAAGATTCACTCTTGCTTAAAAGCTTGCGAGCGAATCACACAACACACTAGAACAATCTCCGTACTTCAAAGCTTGGGAGAAGTTCACAATTACAACTCAGTAAAACACAGGTCCTAAGCTTGCATCAATGAGATACAAGAAAGGCTCACAATTAACACTCTAAAACCCTAATAACGCACGCTTTGTAAGAACACTGTTTTAGATACTTGAAACCATATGCTTGCCTTCGTATTTATAGTAGTAGAACGACTTGGGCTTCAAGACAAAATTAGGGCTTCTAGAACTGCGGCAGCAGTGATATATTTCTGAAAATAATAGTTATATTTTTGAAACGCAAAAATATATTTTCCAAAAATATAATTCCTTTGGAAAATAAAATTAGGGTTTGGCTGCCTCCTGAAACACATTAAACACGTGCGCCTTCCTCTGTAAGAAACCTTGAAACAATTCTTCAAACAAATCTTCAAAAGATTGAGTAGAAAATAATAACCGCTAGCTGGCGCGCACAAATACCCAGACAGGTGTTGTTCCAAAGTGTACCAACATTTGTCACAACACTTGGGGTCAGCACATATGTCTCAACACTTGGCTAAAATATGTTTTTGCAAAATGTAGCCAACATACAAAAACCCAACAATCTCCCCCTTTGGCAAATTTTGGCTAAAACAATATTAGACCAGTATTTAGAGAGATACAGTATTACCTTTCCTTCGAGTCAACATGAACACACAACTAGGAAAGAAAGTAACACGCAATAAAAACTACTTCCAAGATAGTCAAGTAGCATCAGAGGCAATGCAAATAAAAACTACTTCCAAGATAGTCAAGTAGCATCAGAGGCAATGCAACAGCGGAATCAAACACAACTAGCCTCATGGAACAACACAAGGGAGAAATAAACTCCCATAGTAGATGCTAAGAAGTAGGAGAAATAAACCCCTAATAGTTTAAAGCGCATTCCTTCAACATAAGAACATCAGGAAAAATAAATTCCCATAAACATCTGAGAAAAATAAATTCTCAGTCATAATGGATAGTGGACTCAATAGGCAGGTGCCGTAACACTTGGCACAGCATTTGTCATCAACTACATTCAGGCGATCAAGAGATAATATCACTCACAATCCCCCTGAATTCATGCATACAATCATCAGATAGAGAAAGAATATTCACTACTCCCCCTCAACACATGCATATTACTCACACTCCCCCTCAATACGAGCATACAAACATTAGCACATAAACAGTCACCAGATGTGAGAACATCTGTCCACACACTTGTCACACACACACACACTTGTCACACACACACACTACTCCCCCTTTTTAGCCACAATTTAGACAAACACCATGCATAGGAGAACATAGAGTAGAAGACAAGAGAATATCAGTGTGCACATATTACAGACCATGAAGCACACACAGGTGCTAGAAATCCAGGGCCTTGCCCATAAAAGATGCGGAGAACAAAAGTAGTGGAAAGAGAACATGCGAGCTTTTATCCACAATACCGTAACCAAACTCCAACAGTATAGCATGAAGATCATAAGTCATAAGGCATAAATTTATACTATCTTCATCACATCAACCACATAGTGCACGGAGCTACTACAACCGAAGATAACACAATGGGATACATACCTCATCATATATAAATCAGTAGTGGAGGAACCATATCATATCCACCACATCAGACATTTCCCCCTTGTTTGCACATCATGAAAGAGACATCATCTAAGAAGGAACACTTACATGTCATCTTTCTTCCTATCAGGTGACATAATGTCCAGGACATCTAGCTCAGAGTTACACACGCACAGATGAAGATTAACCAGTTTCAACTTCAAGAGGCATATCCATCTTCAACAATCACATAAGAACTTCAAACCAGAAGTTTCAGAAACAGGTCTGAAACAGTCACATATACTAGTAGTAATCACCTCAGAATATCACATATATGAGCACACAATATCATAAACACATTCAGAACATAAGAATTTTCATCTGCTTCCTAGTGAGAGTACCAACCATTGGCTGAGCAGATGTACCTACACATGGTACAACATTTGTCTCCAGTGTCATAGATGTATCAACATCTGACACAACATCCGTCTTAGGGACGAGTTCCACGAGTGAATCGGCAACAACTCACTTGTGGTTTTAGTGGAAGCACCAACATCATAATTAACAATAGCAGGGGGACACAAGAGAATCAACCATCAGTAGTTGATCAACTTTCCATACCAAAGAGCAATAATCCTTTTCTCCCAAGAATAATAACTCCTCCTTGCTTGAAACAACTAGAATGCCCATCCTAGGTGATTTGGATGACACTCCAAAGTGGAGATAACAATCAACCATTGAACATAAGTTGAATAACTCTAATGTTCATAATCCCTTGAAGTTCTTTTTACTACAACAGAACAAGAGTTCCATGCTCTCATAGCCTTGATAATATCAAGTTAGAGTAAACAACCTCCATCCTGTCTCATAGAAATACCACCATATAAATTCTCGATATAAAGGTGTCAAGACATTGAGTCTGACATGTCTTCAAGGTCTTCCAGCTTCGGATTACGGACTCCCCCTTAATAACTGCATAATATGCTGGTCAGATGTTCCAACATTTGGGAGGACATCAGTTCCATTTTCAAGGAACATACTAGGAGATCTTTTATCAAAGCCACTAGAGGTTGGCTCTTAGGTCTGGAAAAATATATTGCTAATAACATCCTTCAGATCTCTCTTCAACCAACTCATATATGAGTGCCTTTTTGAGTGGACTTGAGATCACCCTCAAGTATCTTTGGCATCTCTAACTGTTGGAGTAAGCCCTAAAAGCCAATCTATTTTGATAGAATCGTCTTTTGTATGATGACTTTGATTTATATATTTAATATATATAATAAGGCATTTCTTTATTATGTTTGTTTCAAACTAATAAAGTCCCTAGAATAGCTAGTCTAATTAATGGAACATTAAGTGTGAATTAATAGTGAGACTCCATTAAACATAATGACACTATTCTTAAAGTATCCATAGTCAAGTTTTACTGTGATGTGGGATAACAGTAAAACATAGAGACTATTATGTGAGTAGACCGATGACTTCATCTCACGAGTCATGGATATGAGATATCAAGTCTTCACATAGATATAAATATTAGGAGTAATATTTATATTGGATTGACCCGCCATGAGAATGCTACATTGTATGTTATGAAAAGTGTCATAAGTTATTCTCATAATGATAATGGTGTATACCACCCTTCGACCTGAAACCACTATGGACCCTAGATGTGGAGTAGAATACTTAGTTGCCGTTCAAACATTGTCCGTAACAGGATGACTATAAAGTCGGTTGATGGGTACTCTACAAATCATGTTGAGGGACATGAGTGACCTAGATGGAATTTGCCCCTCTTACATAACAGGAGCAATATCTGTAGGCCTCTTGATGGAATATAACTGATAAAATGCGTGGCCACGCCGAACTAAGTCAATATGAGATATTGAGCTTATTCGTTGTTTAGTATATTCTGGGTTCAAGAAATAAAATATTGAACCATACAAGGGTGACACGATCTATGCCTTGTGGTCAATATAGATATAAGGGCAAAGGGGTAATTATACATAAGATCGTTATCATAGAAAGGTTTCGTCAGATCACATGACATTCTCGTCACTTGGGTAGCAGTGATGTGTTGCTAGATACCGCTCACTCTTTTATAATATTAAATATGTGATTTAATATTATTGCCAACGTTACGAGAACCTATAGGGTCACACACAAAGAACAGATAGATGAGAGAAATAAATAAGTAAGACTTATTTATAAAATAATAAGTAGGACTTATTAGTAATTAAATAATTAAGTATGACTTATTATTTAATTTATGAAAATAGAGAAATACGGTCCACCGTAAGGTACGGTGCAGTGCTTGGTTTGATGACCACACAAGTGGTTCTATAAATAGAACCCTTGTGATGAAGTTTTGTAAGCTTAACCTAATTCACAAAGTGAAACCTAGCCGCCGCTCTCTAAACCCTGTTCTCTCTGACTCTCTCGTGGAATTGGCTAGCACCGATCATCGGAGAAATTCTGTTCGTGTGGACTGAGTAGATGCATCGCTACTTTGCTTTGCTCGTGATCAGAAACAGTTTCTACTTCAAAGGTTCTGCACTTCAAGAGGTAAACACATAAACTTGTGGTTTTGTGTTCTTTGATTTGTGATTAATGGTTTAATCAAGATCCGTTCATCGGGATTGTTCCGCTAAGAGGATTAAATTTTTTGAAAAACTCCTCTTAAATCCCTTCAGTGGTATCAGAGCTTCGGTTCTGATTAAATCATTAATTCAACTCTCTTTGATGCATAGTGATGTTTATAACATGATATGATCGTGGATATGTGCATCAGCTTGATTAGATTTGTTTAATCGTATGATGAAGTTTTAAATTTTAATCGTCGAATTTAAAAGAGGACTGATTGCGTTATGTGCTTGAATAACATATGATTTTATGATAGCACGGTAACACGATCCGAATCCTCTGCTGCGTTATCCCTGCTGCAACCCATGCTGCAACGTGTCTACCGTTGGATTGAATTGACTTGTGTAATGTAAATGTATACAATGATATATACTGCCTGTCTGTCTGCCTCGCTTCATTGCTTCTTTCAACCACACCTTTTTTTCCCACTTTAGATTGTGTTTTTTTTTTTTACATACTTTAGGCTGTGCTATGCTGAATATTTTATTTTTAACAAAATATTCGATAATTTTAAATTTTAACAAGTCAAACAAAAATTTGCTTAACAATAAGATAAACAATAAAATATTTTTATTTTAGTTCCACAAGTCCTAGCTCAACCGACAAAAATACCAAAATTATTAGGCCGGACGTCATGACCCAGGTTCGAACCCAGAATCTCACAAATGTGAGTTTAATTTCATCTAAGACCAAAAAAAAATTATTTTATTTACGACAGAATCTAGTGGCTTAGATATTTTAGGCCAAATGTATTTTGAGGTATTTTAATTTTCGCATTTGTAACATATATGTCTTTAAATTTTTCAAATAACAAATATGTCTTTAAGTTTCTAATTTGTTGCACAATTGCCCTTCCGATTATCCGACATTTATAAAAAGAATCGATTTTTTTAGTTAAAAAACTTAAATGATTTATTTATTACCTAAAAAATTTAAATGATCTAACTGTATACAAACACAAAACTTAAAGGACTTACAAATGCATTTGATCTATATTTTAATGACTCTACAATAGACACCATAGTTAGTGCATGTTTGAATTGACTTATTTGTAAGCTTATGTGAAATAATTTATACAAATAAATAAGTTTTTATGTATTATTATAAATTTTTTAAGGTAGTTTACGAGAAAACAACTTATAAATATACAATTTTTGTTAGTGAAAATGTACAAATTAACATAAAAATTTATTTATTTGTATAAGTTATATTTTCATAAACTTAAAAATAATTCAAATGAAAACAAACTGTTAGTCCAATCAACACTACCAATTTAGCAAGCTAAAAAAAAAACTCCAACAATTTAACTAATGTAACAAAGGTAACAATGTTATTATTAAAATAATTTTTTTTAAAAAAAAAAACTAATGTCTAATGTAACAATGTATTTTTTTCTTATTTGGAAAAAAAAACTAATGTAAACATCGTTGCTAATGTTAGAGAAAAAAAATACTTCCTTCTTTTATAAAAATAAAGAAAAGAAGAAAAAAGTAATTCAATAAATACTGTGACCCCGTTAATAAATGTGGGATTAGAACCTTTGTAATCTGCTGTTTAGTTGTAATCTAAAGGATTATCAATATTTTAATCGCATGGCTAATACATTGCAGCAGAGGTGGCAGCAGATAGAATTGCAGCAGATGATCCAAATTGCACGGTAACATGTGACTATTTCACTAGTTTTAAATATGATTCATTACTTTCTTCATCACCTAATTTGATATATGAGATATATACAATTTGATAAACGTGATGTGATATTCAATTTTAAAATATGATTCATTACTTTCTTCATCACCTAATGAATGCTTACATGAATATGATTCATAATTTTAAAATTGACCACCTTGTCCATACATATATGAGATATAATAACGGATGTGTGATTTTAAATAATGGAACAGTTTTAAATTCATTCGTGTACCGATGCAAAATTCTTTTTTTTTTTTATAAAATTTCGCATTCAGTACTTGACTGATATGAATTAGTTATGTATATTCTCTGGAAATCGTTTCCATAAGTGCTTGTAACAAATCAGTAGCTATATGTGGTATAAATATATTTGTGAGACAAATAAAACTGTTATTTGATTTTTCTTAATGGTTAAGAGATCTTTGAATCAATTGCCCGTAATTTGTTGCGATTGGCTCATAATTATTATGATATGATTCAATACTATAAAATTGATTATGAATCAAAAGAGTTTTGATTAAATTACCATATTTGATAATTGGAGAATTGTCAAAGATTTAATTTCAAATATTTAATTTAGAATTAAAAGATTTGAATTAAACTTAATTGATTCGGTACTTTCAAAGGTACTTTCAAAGCCATTGTGAATCAAAAGGTTTGATTCTATTTTAAATTAATTATTTAAATTCATTTCATATATTCAAATTTGATTTGGTTTGTTTTATTTGATAAAGTATATACATGATATGATCATATTTTGTGTGCTGCTTTGGATATAGCGTGATATACGCATGCTTTATGTCCAAAACAAAACGTATAAAGTCAATGCTTTTAAAATTATTGATATTGTCATTAACATTTTAAAGTAGAAATTAATTACGTGAATATCCGATTTACATATATTAATTTAATTTATAATGATAACTATAATTTTAATTAGAGGTGTATAGTTATGGCCATAGTTTGTTTGATTTTATTTTGTTTGGTTTAAATACGACCTGCGTGTCGTGGTTTATTTAAAAATACGGCCTGCGTGTCGTGACAATTTATTTTATTTATTTAAATATTTTGTAAATTGTAAATTGCTCATGAGATGACCGGAGACAAAACCAAACAACGACGCCGGCGGAGTAACTTGAGAAGTCTGCTCGAGGGTCAAAGAATTGTAATAAATTAGTTTATTTAATTCTTTCGTTATTAGAAGGCCATAACTATACTACCCATGTTTATTTTATGTATGTGATGCATGAGATGTATGTTTTAATTATATTTGCCATGTATGTTTTATATAATTATTAAACGCATATTTACATGAATGTCATGTAAAGTGAAATGCGTGTATAAGATACACATGTCGGTGAGATCAAATTTAATTAAAAAATCCTTCAAGTACTCATAAAGACTAATATTGAAGATGTAGGTTTTGCCAACGCAAGGTGCATTTTCTATACTAGTAAGATGTGTCTATATTAAGTTTTATGCTTTCCAAAGAATAGCACCCTTCAAGATCAATATCGATTAATGTAGGTTTTGCCAACGTAAAGTGCATTGTCAATATTGATAAGTTGCGGTGAGATAACCAGTTTATCCGATTGCTATTTATTGGGTTTAACTTAACTAAGAAAAATATAATATGATTATATGACTTTAGAAGCAAATGTTGGGTTATTCCATATGATGGATTAAAATAAGTGTTATTCACCCAACGGAAAGGATATGAGAGTTGTATGAGATACAATTGGAAACAGTTTCCTACCTAAATAACTACGTTTTGTGTAATCAGCCCAACGCTGACTTAAAACAAAGTGAAATATGGATCTCATTCCCACTAGAAAATTTTCAACGGGATTTTCCGAATCAAATGTCGAGGGTCATTTGTTTTGAGTAAAATAGTGGGAGAATATTTAATTAAAGACCTAGTTAAATATGTTTTAATCATGATACAAATATTCTTATCTTCATAATTAGATATATTTGGCATATAGTTTATATTTTACTAAAGGTCCTTACGAAGGACATAAGGTTCGGAAAAGAGTTTCTGAATTGGTACATATATTGAGAATTGTTCTCAAATACGAGAAAAACTACTAATAGTTTTGAAAGAGTCAAAATGGAAGAAAGAAGTAAGACTTCTTCATACATCTTGTTATAGAAAGTTAAATTATTTACTTTTACATCTAAGGTATATGATACTAGATGCAAATTTCATATTTGTTGAAATATGAAATTGTTTTAAAGAAGTAAAAATTTGACTATAGATAAAGTCAACTTACGTTTAGAATGAAATAGTTTCATTGATCGTATAAGTTGAGTTTGACATGGAACCAAATAATTGTTATTAAGTTTCATTTAATAATAGAAGCATTGAGCCTAAACCTTGTATTGACAAGAAAAGGACTACTTGTTTCATTTCTCTTACTTCATTTACATTGCTAATAAGTTTAATAGATGTGAATATGTGTATTTGACACAAACTATGATTCTTTGAATTTGTTCAAAGAATTCATGAATGAATGAAGTAAAGGAAATTTTGAAAAGTATTTAGACCATACGAACATGTCGTGATGGTAAATGCTTAAATAAGAAGTATAATAATAACTATTTATATTACATCATGTTTGACATGTTTACATATAAGATAGTTCATTTATATCTCTTACGACTCTTTTTGAAAAATTATTTTAATTACAGTTATTCTTTACCCACAACAAGTTCCAATAAATCAAATCATAAAGACACCATATTCGATATGGAGGTAAGAGTACCTTATTTGACTTTATGATAGTTTGAGATTGTAAGGTTTATTAGATAAACTTAATCCCAAATTGAATGAATGTGTATTTGTGGAAGTACCTAAGGGATACTAATTTTACGACACTCTCTAGGATAAAAGTTGTTTTATTACATGAACTGAAATATTTCTTTAGAAGAAATATGTCTCTAAAAGAGACAGTGGGAGTGACGTAAAACTTGAGTAAATTCAAGTAACACAAAACACATGTCCTTTCAAAATTGGAACACGAATCAATTCCACAAGGTTGTTGTTGGACTACCGGTTCGAGTAGCACAAGAACTAGATGAGTCTAATATGTCCTATCAAAAGTTGAAGGACATGGCCTCACCATAACACTTCTGGCGGATAGATAACGAGGTTCTATTCCTTAATTGGAATGACATTACATATGTATTTGACATATGGATAGGGTTTTGTTAATCTAAAGGATGCTAGAAAAGTATATAAATTACAAAATTCATTTGTGAATTTGTTCAAATTTCTCAAAGTTGAATTATCAATTTTAATGATCAAGTTTTATGAAAACAAAGATTAATAAAGGAAATCTTGTGCACACAAGAAAGTCAGTGGGAGTATTTAAATTAATCTGGTATTGTATGTGGATGACGTACTGATCATCAAGACAATTTTCATACACTACACATGTAAGACATGATTAGGTAATTGTTTCTTGATGAAATACTTAGGTGAGACTTCCTAAAAGTTAGGAATCAAGATCTATAGAGATAGATTGTTGACATATATCAACCTTAGCCTATGTACAAATTTGATGAAGTGTACAGACACCTCATGTGCTTAATTTTATTGAAATTATTGCATACATCACATGATGTATTTTTGTCTCAAAGACAATATCCAACCTCATTGGATGAGAAAGGGATGCATGAGAAGTATCCAAATGCTTTGGCAATTGGATTGATCATGTATATCATGATATGTACTAGACCAGATGTACTATATGCTATTAGTATAAACAATATGTACCAATTATTTCTAGTGATTGTCATTAGATCACCATCAAGAATATCCATGGATATCTTAAAATCACTAAGGATGACTTCTTGATCGGATCTGGAAATGATCATTGTAAATGAGTTACAATGATATTGATTGTCCAAAACCGAAGAACAGTATACCCAGATTGTAGTCTGGAATAAACTTTATGCTCGGATGTCAAATCTGTAAGCTTACAAGCTTCAGAAGATTGATATATCTATTACAAAGGTCAAATATATGATTTGAATCGTTTGTCTCATAAGATGAGGCAGAAAATTGTTTTCCTTACATTGCAGATTCCCTTGACCTCATTAAAGATGGTAATGGTTTAATCTTGCAAGCAACGGAAAACCAGATCTCACCAACGATTCAAATACAAGTTTTGACACTTGATTTCTTTTTATAGAAGATCAAAAGTGTAAATTGGAAGATGTATCGGGTACCAACATAGGAAAGAGTTTCTTATCCACTAATAGAAAATCTTGCATAGAAGATGCTTGATGATGACGCTAGTCCAATAGATGTTGAGTTAATATCTGATTGGCTTTAGTGCTAGTGGGAGATTGTTGGAGTAAGCCCTAAAAGCCAATCTATTTTGATAGAATCGTCTTTTGTATGATGACTTTGATTTATATATTTAATATATATAATAAGGCATTTCTTTATTATGCTTGTTTCAAACTAATAAAGTCCCTAGAATAGCTAGTCTAATTAATGGAACATTAAGTGTGACTTAATAGTGAGACTCCATTAAACATAATGACACTATTCTTAAAGTATCCATAGTCAAGTTTTACTGTGATGTGGGATAACAGTAAAACATAGAGACTATTATGTGAGTAGACCGATGACTTCATCTCACGAGTCATGGATATGAGATATCAAGTCTTCACATAGATATAAATATTAGGAGTAATATTTATATTGGATTGACCCGCCATGAGAATGCTACATTGTATGTTATTAAAAGTGTCATAAGTTATTCTCATAATGATAATGGTGTATACCACCCTTCGACCTGAAACCACTATGGACCCTAGATGTGGAATAGAATACTTAGTTGCCGTTCAAACATTGTCCGTAACAGGATGACTATAAAGTCGGTTGATGGGTACTCTACAAATCATGTTGAGGGACATGAGTGACCTAGATGGAATTTGCCCCTCTTACATAACAGGAGCAATATCTGTAGGCCTCTTGATGGAATATAACTGATAAAATGCGTGGCCACGCCGAACTAAGTCAATATGAGATATTGAGCTTATTCGTTGTTTAGTATATTCTGGGATCAAGAAATAAAATATTGAACCATACAAGGGTGACACGATCTATGCCTTGTGGTCAATATAGATATAAGGGCAAAGGGGTAATTATACATAAGATCGTTATCATAGAAAGGTTTCGTCAGATCACATGACATTCTCGTCACTTGGGTAGCAGTGATGTGTTGCTAGATACCGCTCACTGTTTATAATATTAAATATGTGATTTAATATTATTGCCAACGTTACGAGAACCTATAGGGTCACACACAAAGAACAGATAGATGAGAGAAATAAATAAGTAAGACTTATTTATAAAATAATAAGTAGGACTTATTAGTAATTAAATAATTAAGTATGACTTATTATTTAATTTATGAAAATAGAGAAATACGGTCCACCGTAAGGTACGGTGCAGTGCTTGGTTTGATGACCACACAAGTGGTTCTATAAATAGAACCCTTGTGATGAAGTTTTGTAAGCTTAACCTAATTCACAAAGTGAAACCTAGCCGCCGCTCTCTAAACCCTGTTCTCTCTGACTCTCTCGTGGAATTGGCTAGCACCGATCATCGGAGAAATTCTGTTCGTGTGGACTGAGTAGATGCATCGCTACTTTGCTTTGCTCGTGATCAGAAACAGTTTCTACTTCAAAGGTTCTGCACTTCAAGAGGTAAACACATAAACTTGTGGTTTTGTGTTCTTTGATTTGTGATTAATGGTTTAATCAAGATCCGTTCATCGGGATTGTTCGGCTAAGAGGATTAAATTTTTTGAAAAACTCCTCTTAAATCCCTTCACTAACAAGTTAGTTGGACCTTTCATCGAGTATCACCACACCAAGGGATACATCTTTAGAGAACAACATAGTGTTGCATACTCAGCACTCAAAATCACCAGGAGTTTTCCATTAGATATATGTGCAGCGGAATTCAAACTAGAAAACTCATCAACAAACTTCAGGCACAACATAATGACCTTTGCACAAACTCCACATTCTAGGTGCAACAGGTTAAAATAGGTTTGAAAATAAATCAAACCATACAACAAATCATCACTAAAGCTACACGCCTGAATAATAATGGACAGGTCTATTACATACCCTGTCATGAATAGTCCATCCTTCACTTCTAGGGACCATTCAACCAATATGAACTTCTCTAAGTTCAAACAACTTTTCTCATTAGATGGGGAATTAACATCAGTGTGTTCATCAGACACTTCTTCCTTATTATCAGTCATCACCTGGCTATTTTCATTTACAGGAACAGTCACATGTTTGGGGATTTCAGGAACAGTTTCACCTTGTGTATTCTCTCGGGCCAAAGATGTGTCAACATCTTGCACAACATTAGTCTCAAGACCGGTTTTCTTGAGCCAATCAATCACATAGTCAATCATGACTTTACCAAAAGTACCAACATTAACATTAACTTTAGGAGAAGAGTTCATATCACATTTCCCTTGTTTAGCGTGCACCATACAATGAAGAGAGGAAAAAGAGGCGGTTGCACGCGTTACATGCAGTAACTGCTACAATTCTTTAAATAGGCAAATACTTAGCTTGCCCCTTAATTTTCTAGATTGAGCTTCTTCTTTCAAATTCTTGGGAATTACATATGTAGATCTTCTTATGGTAACTCCTTGGTCAGGATTTCTAATAGAGATTTCCTTTGAGTGGTTCTTCTGAACTCTGATTGATGGACCTTTGTTTGGTCTCAAATTCTCTGTATTAGGCTCAAAGTCTTGAACAGAATCAGATTCAGCTTGATCATCATCTGGTGTTGGGACAGGTGTGACTACATCTGTCTCTTCAGCTGAATCTATACTTGTCAAATCAGTATCATCAATTACGACTTTGATTGATTCCATCATGGTTTTCGTTCTAGAATTGAAAACTCTATAGGCTCTGCTGTTGGTTGAATAACCTAGAAATATTCCCTCATCACTTTTGGGATCCAATTTCCTCCTAGGTTCTCTATCGGCCAAGATGTAACATTTTGATCTGAACACATGGAAATATTTTACAGTAGGCTTTCTGTTCTTCCATAGTTCACACAGTGTTGTTGCAGTACCTGTTCTTAATGTTACTCTATTATGGATGTAACATGCAGTATTCATAGCTTCAGCCCAAAATTTATAAGGAAGGTTTTTGGCATGTAACATAACCCTAACAGATTCTTGTAAAGTTCTGTTCTTTCTCTCAACCACACCATTTTGTAAAGAGCTAGCACAAAACTCAGCAAATTTAGAGTTTTCAAACTCCTTTCCATGGTCACTTCTAATTCTTAAAATACCACAGTCGTTTTCTTTTTGAAGTTGTAAGCAAAGATCTTTGAATTCATCAAAGGTTTCAGATTTTTGCCTAATGAAGTTAACCCAAGTGTATCTAGAGAAATCATCAACAACAACAAAAACATATTTCTTACCTCCAAGGCTTTCAACTTGCATAGGACCCATCAAGTCCATGTGTAGTCGCTCAAGAACTCTAGAAGTGGACAAGTGTTGCAGCTTTTGGTGCGACACTTTGGTTTGCTTGCCAATCTGACATTCGCCACAGATGTTGTCTTCCTGTATTTGTAAGTTTGGTAAGCCTCTGATAGCTTCCTCAGATATACCTCTTTTCATACTCTTCAGGTTAAGATGTCCTAGTTTTTGGTGCCACAACTTAACCTCATCTTCTTTTGTTAAGAGACATGTAGATACATTAACTTCTTCTAGAGGAACCCACAAGTAACAATTATCCTTCGATCTAACACCCTTCATCAGCATGTCACCTTCATCATTGCTAACAAGACATTCATTTTTTGTAAAGTTGACTTGCATGCCTTGATCACATAGTTGGCGTATACTAATTAGATTAGCAGTTAGCCCTTTTAAAATAAGAACATTTTCAAGTTTAGGTAGACCATTGTCAATCAGCCTTCCTATACCCTTAATTTCTCCTTTAGCTCCATCTCCGAATGTTACAAAACTTGTTGCATAGGATTTTATATCCATCAAATATTTTTCAACACCGGTCATATGTTTAGAACAACCACTATCAAAGTACCAATCTTCTTTTGATGAGGTTCTAAGAGAAGTGTGAGCAATCAAGCTTTTCTCACAACTTTCAGCTACATAACCCTTGGTGTTGGTTACATCAACCTTTTGTTTCCACTCCTTCTTTGCATTAGTTATGGATGGATCAAGTTTCTCTTGAATAGTTTCATTTGGATACCCATATAACTTATAGCAGTAAGGTCTTATGTGCCCCTTTCTTCCACAGTGATGACATCTCCATGAACGATATTTGCTTTTATGCCTTGGTATAAATTTAGGATTCTGCCTTCTTTGACGATGTGGAGCCATATGTGGTAACACTTGTCTGTGTGAAGTATGATGTCCGGTGGACAAGTGTGGTGATATTTTTCCATACATTGTTGGAGAGGGTTGCTTACTTTTCTCAGGCATATATTTTCCATCTTTGTTGTAATCCTTAATTCTATTAACACTTTTATACTCATACCCAATGCCTGTTTTGGCTCTACTAGGGGTAGGTAGTTTTTCTAGGATTTCATCTAGGTCAGTTCCTTTAAATAACATAACAACATGCTTCTTTAGATTCTCAAGATGAGAGTTCAATTCAGTTACCTCTTCATTCAGCTTAGATATTTCTGCTAGTTGCTCAAGCTTATCTGTTTCCAGATTGGCGATGATTGCCTTCTGCTCCTCAATTGTTTTCAACCCTTCTTCACACTTGACACCAATCTCAGAGATTTTTGTTAGATTGACAATTCTTTCAGTTTGCAACTTTGAGATTGTCTCCTTTTGTTTTTCTGAGATTCTGCAGACTTCTTCACTCCTTAGACACAGCTCCTTGTATGACTCAGCAAGTTCATCAAAGGTTAGCTCCTCATCACATGATTCAGTGTCAGATGTACATACACCTGTCAGTGCATGGATAGATTTTGCAGTGTCAGCTTCTCCTTCAGAGTCCTCATCTGACCATGAAACAGTTAACCTCTTTTTCTGTTTCTTCAAGAAGGTTGCACATTCAGTTCTAATGTGTCCATACCCTTCACATTCAAGACATTGGACACTTTTATTAAGAGCTGTCTTCTCATCTGACATAGGTTTTCTGAAATTTCTGTACGTGTTGCGACCAGTGTCAGCTGCACTTGTCTTTGGACGTTTGTCCATTATTTTTAGCACCTTATTAAATTGTTTTCCTAGAAGAACCATTGCATCAGAGATGCTATTCTCAGACTCCGTGTCACTCTGTTGATCTTCTTCCTCAGAATTCGAGACAAAGGCAATGCTCTTGGTCTTCTTATCCGTCCTTTCATTTGTAGCCACCTCGTAAGTTTGTAATGAACCAACCAGTTCATCCAGCTTCATTTCTGTGATATCTTTGGCTTCTTCAATAGCTGTGACCTTCATATCAAACTTCTTAGGTAAAGACCTAAGCATCTTCCTTACCAGCTTTTCTTCAGGTATCTTTTCACCCAAGGCATCAAACTGATTATCATAGTCAAGTATGGTCATGTGAAATTCCTGAATGGTTTCATCATCATTCATTCTTAGATTCTCAAACTTAGTGGTTAGGAGTTGTAGCCTTGACATCTTCACTTTAGAGGTACCTTCATGAACAGTTTCAAGGATGTTCCAAGCTTCCTTAGCAGAGACACACTTTTTGATGAGTCTGAATATGTGCTTGTCAACACCATTATACAATGCGTATAATGCTTTTGAGTTTGCAAGAGCAAGCGCATCCTCTTCTTTGGACCATTCTTCATCAGGTTTCAACTCAAGAGTTGGTTTACCATCTTTGTCCATTTTCACAGGTGGTGTCCACCCTCTCAGAACTGCTTTCCATGTCTTGCTATCAATTTGTTTTAGGAAAGCCATCATACGAGACTTCCAATAGTCATAATTTGAAGCACCAACCAGAAGAGGTGGTCTGGTGACAAGCCCTCCTTCTTTGTCCATACCTGCCAGAAAAAGTTTCCCTGGAGCTCACCCTAAAATTCAGAACAGGGTGCCTGCTCTGATACCAATTGAAATTCCTAACACACAGTAGACAAGTGTTGATCAAAGTGTGTCAACACTTGTCTGTCACGTAGTAGACAGATGTTGACCAACGTGCGTCAACACTTGTCTATACACAGAACACAGAACACAAAATAATAAAGACAGTAACGTAAATAACACACAAGAGTTGTTAACCCAGTTCAGCCAACCTGCCTACTCTGGGGGATACCAATCCAGGAATGAAATCCACTATCAGCAGTATTACTTTGAAGCTAAACTCACCCGTTTACAACTTCTCACTTAATAACTACCCAATGACACTTCTACCTAGGAACTCCTAGATATGAGACCCCGTCCCACTTCCCACCTTAACAACACACTCAGCGTTGTTAACAACTTCAACGATTACAAAAGGTGGAGACACACTCCTATGAAAACTAAGATTCACTCTTGCTTAAAAGCTTGCGAGCGAATCACACAACACACTAGAACAATCTCCGTACTTCAAAGCTTGGGAGAAGTTCACAATTACAACTCAGTAAAACACAGGTCCTAAGCTTGCATCAATGAGATACAAGAAAGGCTCACAATTAACACTCTAAAACCCTAATAACGCACGCTTTGTAAGAACACTGTTTTAGATACTTGAAACCATATGCTTGCCTTCGTATTTATAGTAGTAGAACGACTTGGGCTTCAAGACAAAATTAGGGCTTCTAGAACTGCGGCAGCAGTGATATATTTCTGAAAATAATAGTTATATTTTTGAAACGCAAAAATATATTTTCCAAAAATATAATTCCTTTGGAAAATAAAACTAGGGTTTGGCTGCCTCCTGAAACACATTAAACACGTGCGCCTTCCTCTGTAAGAAACCTTGAAACAATTCTTCAAACAAATCTTCAAAAGATTGAGTAGAAAATAATAACCGCTAGCTGGCGCGCACAGATACACAGACAGGTGTTGTTCCAAAGTGTACCAACATTTGTCACAACACTTGGGGTCAGCACATATGTCTCAACACTTGGCTAAAATATGTTTTTGCAAAATGTAGCCAACATACAAAAACCCAACATATATATATATATAGTAAAGAATAATAGATCTCTTATTTATTTTTATTTATTCATGCATGTCATGTGAGAATAAATTTTATATATATATGATTGAAATACAAAGTGATTGTAAATTTGAACTCTTATTATTTTATTATATATTTATAAAACCCTATTACACTTATGTATCTATTATTTATTAAAAATGGTCAGTTGGCTAATTATGTCACGTTCATCCTTGTTGGTGAGTGTTGTATGTATGGCTATCAAGACATATGACTGCCATAAGTTATAGGGATGGCTCGCCAAGCCTACCCTCAAAATAAATAAAAATTATGTATCTATTATTTATCATAATTTACGTTATAAAGCTAGGAGTACGAAGAGGAAAAAAGTCCCACATTGCTTAGTTTCACAAGTTCTAAAGCTTGAGGTATATAAATAAGTGTACAAAAGGAATTCAAAGAACAACATTGGGCAATGCTTAATGCACATCTTCATTGATGGGCCACTGTTACTTTCCAAAGTGTAGACAATGCCTAAACGCAGTTTTAAATTTTAATGCAGTGTTAATATTTATAATAATTATATGCTGGTTCGCTTGGTTCGCCATTTTACGTGAATTCTTCACGAATTTGTGTGAACCGAATTCGCAAAAGCATTGTGAACTGGTTCGCATGAATTGGTTCGTGGTTCACGGCTTGAGTGGACAAACGGAATATGCCACACAACACCACATGTAATGCCTCATGGACACATTTAATGACGTGGCACGCCACATGTACATTTAAATTGTTAATTAAAATGAAAAAAAAAAATATAAACACTAGACCACCATTAATTTCCTTCATCTTTTTGTTCTTAATCTTCTTCAATCTTCACCCGGCCAACACCTTGGTAAAATTGGAAAATGTTATAATAACTAGACATGGTTGTGAATGAGGCAAGACCTTGAGTTGTTCTTGATGTGCATTTGATGATATATCTTCAAAAGTTTTACTAGAAATTATTTTCTTTGTAATCCATTCATAAAATCTTGTAAGCAGAACTGAGAGTTAATTCACACAATACAAAAAAAAAATTTCAATTTTAAGGTTTAGGTTTTGATTGTTGAAATTGGAAAAAGTACTTGAAAAACAGAGGAGAGGGAGAAGTGTGTTTAAGACTTCTTCATGCATTGAATTTTCCGAGTTTTTTGGGTATATGATAGGGGAACACTCTGGTACACATATTATGTGGATTTGTATCGGTATACGGTTTAGGTGGATGATTGTGATTGGTCCACAAAAAATATTTAATATAGAAAAATCAATACTATTTATAAACCAATCAGAATCATCCACCTCAGCAAATGTATCGATGTATATCTACATAACCGAAAAATTAAATATATATATATATATATATATATATATATATATATATATATATATATAAGAAATTTAATTTAAATCTGGTTTTTAACACATGGCATGACATGTCAATTTGAGTCCACGCGGCATAATATGTGGCGTCAACGTGGAATGTTAGTTTGTCCACTCAACAATAATTTAAAGGTAAAGATCAATATTAAAAATGGAAAAATTGTTAGGACTAAAAATCTAATAAAATTATAGTATGGACTAACTTAAAAAGTAGCATAAAAAGGACTAAAAAGATATGTAACCCAAAATTCTATACTATTTATGTAATTATGAAAATGTCTATTGTATGGTACAAAAAGCTTACCATCCAATTTTTTAGAGCATCTCCAATAAAAATATCATAAAGAGTATCATAAGTTAATGATCCACAAGCGGATCAAATGAAAGAGGAAGCTCCAAAATCTAAGATTTATGATACTCCTTCTTTTTTGCACTGCTTCAACATTCACCACAAACGGATCAAAATCACAAGAAAAAAATCAAAAAATGATTAAAAAAAAAAAAAACTACACTTCATATCAACGCCAATTCTGCAAATATAGATATGAGAGAGGAAGCTCCAAAATCTAAGATTTATGATTTTGATTTTTGTTTGTTAGGAAGCTCTTTGGGCCTAGATTGATTGGGCTTGGCCCAACTTTGTAAGCCTATATAAGGCAAGCTTTGCTATTGAATACACTATGGATCATTGATTACCCAACAAGTGGTATCAGTTAAGCCTTGATCCAAGACCTCCGTTTTTTTTTTCGCGCGCGCGCTAACCATTTTTTCAAGGAAACTGCAGTTTTCCGGTGGCAGTTACGGTGGTTTGCTTAGGAAGTTACGGTGGTTGCTAACCGTTTTCTTCATCTTTTTTGCTCGCATTCATCATCATTCAGCTCATTCCTTCCATCCACTTTCAATCACAATGACAGAAAACTCCAATTTTGCTCAACCATCCATCCCAAAGTTCGATGGTTATTATGAACATTGGGCTATGCTTATGGAAAATCTTCTCCGATCGAAGGAATACTGGACAATGATTGAACATGGAGTACTTGCAGCTCCGTGAATGCGACGGTGGAACAACAACGGCTTGCAGATGCGAGCAAGCTTATGGATTTGAAGGTAAAGAACTATCTTTTCCAATCTATTGATCGAACAATTTTGGAAACCATATTGGAACGTGACACTGCAAAGAACATTTGGGATGCAATGAGACGCAAGTATCAAGGTTCAAACAAGGTGAAACGTGCGCAATTGCAATCCCTAAGACGTGAATTTGAGATTCTTGAAATGGAAGAAACTGAATCTATCACTGAATTCTTTGCAAGAACTCTCAAGATTGCAAATAACATGACTGCACATGGTGAAAGAATGGAGCAAGTGACAGTTGTTGAAAAGATTCTCAGATCAATGACTGAGAAATTCAATTATGTAGTGTGCTCAATCACTAAATCCAATGATGTAACTACTATGTCCATAGATGAGTTACAAAGCAGTCTTCTTGTTCATGAGAAACTTATGAAAGGCAAAAAGAGTTATGGTGTCACAGTTGGAGAGGAGCAAGCTCTCAAGGTATCCAATGCTAGTAGAGGGAGAGGTCGTGGTTCTTCCTCAAGAGGGAGAGGGAGAGGAAGCCAGAGTAAAGAACATGTAGAATGCTTCCAGTGTCACAAATTGGGACACTACAAGAATGAATGCCCTGATTGGGATACAAATGCAAACTATGCTGAGTTTGGTAGCAAAGAAGAAATGTTGCTAATGGCTTTTTCTGGTATGAATACTAACTGCAAGCATGTGGCTTGGTATCTTGATAGTGGCTGCAGCAATCATATGGTTGGCAACAAAGATTGGCTGTTTGAATTTGATGAAAGCTTCAGAGAATCAGTGAAGCTTGGGAATGACTCAAAGATGGCTGTAATGGGCAAAGGTAATGTGAAATTGGATATGGAAGGAAAAATAATAGTGATTACTGATGTGTATTATTTGCCTGGCTTAAGCAATAATCTGCTTAGTATAGGGCAATTACAGCAGAAGAGTATCACTATTATCTTTAAAAACAATATGTGTCAATTGTTTCATGAAGAGAAGGGATTGATCATTAGCACTGCTATGACTGCAAATAGAATGTACATCATCTATGCACCTGTGATAATTCCAAATTGTCTGCAAATAACAAAAGAGGAAGAAACTGATCTATGGCACAAAAGATATGCACATCTCAGCCTTAGAGGGTTGAAAGTATTGACTGGAAAGAAGATGGTTAGAGGCTTGCCTGAATTAAAGGATAGTGAAGAGAAGTGTGGTGATTGCTTGTCAGGGAAGCAACACAGAGATAGTATTCCAAAGCAGGCAAATTGGAGGGCTTCTGAGAAATTAGAACTTGTGCATTCAGATATTTGTGGTCCCTTAAACCCTAAGTCCAATGGAGGGAACATGTATTTTATCACTTTCACTGATGATCTTACTAGAAAAACTTGGACTTACTTTATGCAAGAAAAATCTTCTGCATTTGAACTGTTTAAAAGGTTTAAATCCCTAGTTGAAAAGGAATCTGGATGCTTGATTAAGTGTCTTAGAACTGATAGGGGTGGTGAATTCACATCTGCTATGTTCAATGATTTCTGTAGTTCTCAGGGTATAAAGAGACAATTGACAGCTGCTTATACTCCACAACAAAATGGAGTCTCAGAAAGGAAAAATAGAACACTATTGAATATGGTGAGAAGTATGTTATCTTGCAGAGAAGTGCCTAAAAGATTCTGACCAGAAGCAGTCAATTGGGCCACTCATGTCATGAACAGGTGTCCTACTTTTGCTGTGAAAAACATCACACCAGAAGAAGCATGGAGTGGACACAAACCATCAGTGAAGTACTTCAGAATATTTGGGTGTGTGGCTCATGTGCACATTCCAGATGCTCAGAGAAAGAAGCTGGACAAGAAAAGCATCAGATGTATTCATCTTGGTGTTAGTGAAGAGTCCAAGGCCTACAAGCTCTATAATCCAAAAGAAAGGAAGATCATTGTCAGTAGGGATGTGGTATTTGAAGAAAATAAAAGTTGGAATTGGGATAAAAAGGCTGAAAGCTCAAAGAATATTCAGTATGGAAGTGATAATGATGATGAAAAAGATGATATTGCAGCAGACAATGAAGGTGTTAATCATGATGAGGCTGACATTGACAATGAAAATGTCAATGGAAATCTTGACAGTGACATGGACTTAGAAAATACCAGTGATGAATCACTTTCACCCAGGCAAAGAAGACCTCCAGGATATCTTAGTGATTATGTGACTAGAACAGAAGAGCTGGACAACATTGATCAACTACAAAACCTTGCAATAGCTATGTTCAGCACAAGCGAGGATCCAGAAACCTATGAAGATGCAGCAAAATTAAAAGTTTGGAGAGAAGCAATGGAATTAGAAATCAGCTCAATTGAATCAAATGATACTTGGGAATTGACCACCCTTCCTCAAGGAGCAAAAGCAATAGGTGTTAAGTGGATATTCAAAACCAAGTTTAATGAAAATGGCAAAGTAGAGAAGTACAAAGCCAGACTAGTTGCAAAGGGATATTCACAAAAATATGGTGTTGATTATGGTGAAGTATATGCACCTGTTGCTAGATGGGATACTATAAGAACAATTCTTTGCTTAGCTGCTTATGAAAAATGGCCTGTGCTGCAACTTGATGTCAAGAGTGCTTTCCTTCATGGTGAACTAATGGAGGATGTGTATGTAATGCAGCCACTGGGATATCAGAGAGGAAAGAGTGATGAAGTGTACAAGCTTAAAAAGGCCCTATATGGTTTAAAGCAAGCTCCCGGAGCTTGGTATAGCAAGATAGAATCTCACTTCATGACAGAAAAGTTTGAGAAATGCACTCATGAAGCTACCTTGTTTGTCAAGCAAGGCAGTAATCAGAAGATTTTGATAGTTAGCATATATGTGGATGATCTTATCTACACTGGTAATGATGCTTTGATGATGGATGAATTCAAAGCATCAATGAAACAGAAATTTGCAATGACAGACCTTGGGAAAATGAAGTATTTCTTAGGAGTTGAAGTAAGTCAGAGTGAACAAGGAATCTTCATATATCAGCATAAGTATAGTGCTGAAATTCTGAAAAGGTTTGGAATGATGGACTGCAACAAGGTATGTAGCCCAATTGTCACTGGATGCAAGCTAGTGAAGGATGAAAATGGGAAAGCTACTGATGCTACTACATACAAGCAGATGATTGGATGCTTAATGTATCCACTAGCCACTAGACCAGATATGACTTTTGCTGTGTGTTTGGCTGCTAGATACATGGAAAGACCAACTGAAATTCATGTTGCAGTGGTGAAAAGAATAATGAGGTACTTGAAAGGAACAATGAAGTTTGGTATTTTGTACAAATGTAAGAGCAGCATTGGATTAACTCTGCAAGGTTGGAGTGATTCAGATTATGCTGGAGATTATGATGACAGGAAAAGCACCTCAGGTTATGTGTTTACATTAGGTGATAGTGCAATTTGCTAGTCCTCAAAAAAGCAACCTATTGTTACTCTATCAACAACTGAGGCTGAGTATGTTGCTGCAGCCTCATGTGCTTGTCACTGTTTGTGGTTAAAAAATGTTTTGGATCACTTGCACATTGAGCAAGTTGGCAGCATTACTGTTAACTGTGATAATAGTTCCACTATCAAGTTGTCTAAAAACCCCATTATGCATGGAAGGAGCAAGCATATTGATGTGAGGTTCCACTTTCTGAGGGATCTAAGCAGAGATGGAGTAATTGAATTGAAGTTTTGTAGGTCACAAGAGCAGCTGTCAGATATCATGACCAAGCCCCTCAAGCTTGATAGCTTTTGCAAATTAAGGGAGGGAATTGGAATGTGTGAATTTTCAATTTCGAATTAAGGATTGGTGTGGCCTGTATGTGTTGGTTGGCAGCTAGATTGTAGCTGAAATTGCTTGTTCTTGATGGAATTGCTTGTTTTGCTTGACTGTGTTGGCTTGCAGCTGGGTTCGTGTGCTTTGCTTACTGTTGCACTGCTTGTGCTCATAGGCGCGCCTGCAACCTGTGCCTGCAACTTGTGTCAAGCCTACAAGTTGTTGACTGCAACTTTGTTACTTAGTTCTTTGCACTGCGTTTTTTCGTTGTTCAGTTTTAATCGTAATGTTTGAAGTTGGTTTTAGAAGGTTTAAGTTGATCAAGTTTGTAATGATCAGCTTAAGGGAGGGTATGTTAGGAAGCTCTTTGGGCCTAGATTGATTGGGCTTGGCCCAACTTTGTAAGCCTATATAAGGCAAGCTTTGCTATTGAATACACTATGGATCATTGATTACCCAACATTGTTACCACTTGAAATGGATGAGAATAAATTAGTGAATTGGTTTGATTTTAAAGGTTTCACAATAGCACGATATGATTTTATTTTGGGAATTTGCGGATCAGATGATACATGAGTTCATATTTTTTTATAACCCAACCTTAAAACCAGGCGAAAAAAGTTTTGGCGGTGAGAATTAAAGGGGATACAATTGAAGTTCATCATTTTTCTATCACTAAATAAAAAAAATTCACATCGATGTACACAAAAATAAACTTTATACATAAATTCATTAATTTTATTATTTTACTATTTTTCGGCCCCCGGTGTGATAAGCTTCCGGATCTGTTCTAGATACACATGAAATTAATATTCCAAGAAGCATTAGATATTTCCAATTTTCCATTGCCAAAACGGTCGCTGCTTGGTATTTTGATTTACTCTGTAATGCCCAACTAACGGAACACATATGGAAGTATGATGGAAACACAGCCATCTATTATTATTTTATTAAATGGATAGTATAATCCATAAAAACAGTAGGTGGTCTAATCGATATGCTTGATACTTCGTTTTTATATCAAGATTGAATCATCCTTATAAAATCAGTTTGTAAGATGAGTGTTATATTTCTTTATGAACTTTTACTCGATTTTCTATCTTTTTTATATGGGACTTTAGTTTTCACAATAGTTTCATCCGGTTAGATTAATCCATAACTTAGTTTTTTTTAAATTACCCGATAAGAATATGTAAACAAAAAAGTTCAACCTATTCTCAATACCTTTTCAATTGTCAACTCAATCCATTTGGCAAACAATCTTTGTCCTTGAGTCGTTGACCATGTCTTTATACACTTCATTTGGTCTCATATATAAACAAAAATTGTTTTATCATCATGGACCGAATACATAAGTTATTAAATAAACCTGAAAAATGAATCTTTAGTTACATGCAAGACAAAAATATATGTCAAAAATCAGCAGTAATGTCATCTAGCATTAGGTAAAAAAAAATGTATGATCATCATATCTACCAACACATTTAACAGTCAAAATCAACCAAACCTCCCCCCTATGGGACTAATGTCATCTATTTGGCAATGCAAACAAACATAAGCATACAAAGACACTCATGAATGATGTTAGCCTTTGGACACTCTTGCAAATTTTATATATCCCTTTGAAATACTCAACACAATTAATTATTAATTACTATTCATGAATCCATTCTTAATGATTCTTAACAAGGTCACATACATATATATATATATATATATATATATATATATATATATATATATATATATATATATGATGAATTAGTATTACTAGCTCTTACTTTTTTTAGTTTCAAATACCTCTCTTTAATAAAAACACATAACTGTTGAATGGCCTCAAACTTGTGTAGCTGCCGGTGCTTTTTCATCTTGGTTGTCTTATCAATCTTCACTGTAACCCCAGCAACATCTCAGCCACAAACCTCAGATTCATGCAACGGAATATTCCTGTCGTACGCATATAACAGAGGTGCAAAGCTACCGCCGAACGTGTCTGATCAGGTGGATCAACCGTACCGGTTTGAGTCGACACTAAGAGTGCTCAACAATGGACTGGTGGAGCTGAAGTCTTGGAAGGTGGTATTATTAGAAATATAGTTAGTTAATACTAGTTTGTTATTAGTTACAGTAGTTACTAACTCTATATTTCAAATAGGTATTCGTTGGGTTTCGGCACCAAGAGTGGTTGGTGTCGGCGTCCAATGCAGTCCTCGCCGACGGGAGAAGCATTCCAAACGCAGTTGGGAACGGGACCATATTTGCAGGATCTTCAGTAATTGATTTGAAGACAGCAGCAGCAACTGCAGGCGACTTAACGCAGATGCAGGTTCAGGTAGAAATGGTGGGGACAACATTAGGGGTTGCGCCACCAAGCGTTCCTATGCCTTCTACCATAAACCTTGCTAATGATGGATTCGTTTGTGGTGAACCCGCTTCTCAAGGTTCGTATGCAGTAATGTAATATGGTGTCTAAATTGATACTCCCTCCGGTTTTAAATTTAAGCAAAAAGTCATTTTGTAGATTCATTGAATAATAAATGGATATGAACTATAATATAGACCAGATTTATCCATTATTCAATGAATCTGAAAAGTGACTTTTTGCTTATATTTATATCCAGAGGGATATAACTATACTCGATTTTAATGACTCATGACACTTCTTCAGGGAACAATGAAACTCATGTATGTTGCAAAAGTGATCCCAATTTCAAGACAAAAATCACACCAAATGAAAAATTTCTACCTAGACAGAATGGTGATCTTACCATAATGTATGATGTGATCAAAGCATACAATTCCAATTATTGGGCAGAAGTAACAATTTCAAACCATAACACTCTAGGACGACTTGACAATTGGAAATTAAGCTGGAATTGGACAAATGATGAATTTATCCACACAATTAAAGGTGCTTATCCATCAACTATAGATTCTTCAAACTGTATTTTTGGTTCACAAAGTGAATTTTACAAGGAACTTGATTTTTCTAATGTATTGAATTGTGAAAAAAGACCAACAATAATTGATTTACCTCCAACAAGGTTCAATGATACACAACTTGGTAAAGTACCATTTTGTTGTAGGAATGGTACTATACTACCACCACATATGGACCTTAGCATGTCAATTTCAAGGTTCCAAATACATGTCTTTAAAATGCCACCAAATATCAATCGGTCAAACCTTATACCGCCACAAAATTGGGAGATTAAAGGTGATACGATTAACCCTGATTACAAATGCGGCGCCCCGATTAGGGTTAGTCCTAGTCAATCTCAAGATCCAACAGGGTTACCTTCAAACATATCTTCAATTGCAAGTTGGCAAGTTGTGTGCAACATAACTACAAAGTCATCATCAAAAAGTGATTCTCCTAAATGTTGTGTCTCATTTTCAGCTTATTATAATGAATCAGTTATTCCTTGTAATACATGTGCATGTGGATGTCCTAGTAATCAAGAGAGAACATGTAGTGCTAATACACCAGCTATGTGGCTTCCATCAAAAGCACTTCTTTTTCCATTTGAGAATAGAAGTGAAATAGCACATAAATGGGCTAGGTACAAAAATTTACAAGTACCTAACCCTATACCATGTGGTGATAATTGTGGTGTGAGTATAAATTGGCATGTAAACACAGATGATAAAAAAGGTTGGACTGCAAGGATCACAATTTTTAACTGGGGTGAGACGGATTTCGCCGATTGGTTTGCTGCGGTGCAAATGGACAAAGGTGCAGTAGGTTTTAAGGAAATGTATTCATTCAATGGAAGCTTATTAGAGAAATTAAACAATACAATATTCATGCAAGGTAAGAAAGGATTGAACTTTCTTGTAGCAGAAGCAAATGGGTCAAACCCTCAAAGAGATCCGAGGGTGCCTGGGAAACAGCAGTCGGTAATTTTGTTTACGAAGAAAAAAAAGGATGAAATCAATGTGGCTGGTGGTGATGGTTTTCCTAGTAAAGTGTTCTTCAATGGGGAGGAATGTTCTCTCCCTTCGGTGTATCCAAGCAATGGTTTGAGGAATGAATTTTCCTCGGTTACTATTACGATCCTAATATTGTTGTCAATCATCTTGATGCAACAATGGTGACATTGTATTTATATTTTGGATGATTCGTTGTTGCTCCAAGTTTTCAGATTTGTGTAAGACGATATAAACATACAATTTTTTTATGATAAACTACCTAAGCCTGAAATATTCGCATAAACTAATTTCTATATTTTGAACAATTTAAACTCAGATATGAGCTAGCCAATTGCATAATGATGATTAGATTCATGTGGCGCACCAACTATTTACATTGGCAACTACAATTAGAAAGAGAACTAACATGATCTATTATAAACCGGAATGTTGTCTAAGGAATATCCATCAAAGTCAAACTCATTTTCAAGTGGACCAATGCCTTCGTGCTGCGAGAACAGAAAGATAAATAAATTGATTTGTCTATAAAGGAAAACTAAGGAAACATAAATATTTAGAGTCAATGGAAAGGAAGAACCAACCTGATTCAGAAATGCACTCATGAGATCCTCTTGACTGAATTGATCAGAGAAAGGGTTAATCTCGGAGTTTGTATCCAGAATTCTTTCGCTCTTAACCCTTAATGAATTGTCAAAAAAAGGTGTATTGAGGTGTTGACCAACATTTTGAAGACTACCTTGACTCATACCATCTCTATTTTGTCGAGTCTGTTGGATAGAGTGAAAACCACCATTGCCTAAAATCGGCGGCGAGACATCAATGCTGCCTTGTAAAGGATTTGCATGTTGAGAAGCATCATATGACAGGCCTGTATTTGCTAAGCACCAATTGTTGGACTTCTGATGAAGTTCATTAAAAATATCATAACTAAATCCACCTGATTCTTTAATTCCCGAAGTAGCTTCCGCATGAAATGCACCTTTTGAACTGCTACTGGATGAACCCGGAGTGCATCTAAGAGGGAAACTATTGACTGATATTCCATTTGGTCCTGTAGGTTGCATCGAAGATGATGGAAACCTTGTAGTATGAGAATTGATATTCTCATTTAGCATATGACCTCTTGGTTGAGACTGAGCCATCTGCATCAACCAGGGGCTTCTCTTTGGAGAAGAAGCATTGACTCGCGTGTTCGTGCTGCTAAATGATTGAGCAGATTGATGGAAATTGGCAAACTGTTTTGGCTCCATGTTGATAGGGATCCCGTGAAGAAAGTTCGTCGGTTTAATGCTGCTCATATGTTGCAGTTGTCCTTCTCCAAATCTTAGTTTTGAGTTCTCAGAACTGAAAAGTCCTGCCGCTTGAAGCTTGGCTAGATTTTGAGGCGAGAGGTGGCCAGAAGTTGAAAGAGTTTGAAGATCAATTCCATTTATTGGCGTTGCCCCAAATATTGACTCTTGTGGATTCATGAAGGGGTTGTTCAAGTTACTCTGCTGCTGGGAAACTCCGCTCAACCGTCGAAGATACAAACGGTATTTCTGTACCAAACAAAACACAGATGAAAAAAGTTAGCTTCTTCAATTAATATCATTGATGACTGTAACTCTTAGAATTTGAGTTGGGCCTAACTTAACCCTTACAAAACCGGTTGGTGAGGATTGTCCACCACTTATAAACACTTTTTTAGGCCGTGTCTCATCCAATGTGAGACTATTAACGGTAACAAAAGTAGAAGTATGATAACAGCAATTCCTGAGTCTCTCCGAAAGTAAATGTAACACGAGTCATTATAGTGTCATACCTGAAGATGACTAGCAACGTTTTCTCTAGTGAGCCCAGGAACATTCATCATTTCCATAATCTTTTTAGGAACAGCCTCTGCACATGAAAATCAAATTGGAAAACAAAAGATGAGGCCTTTACGTTATACATAAATCAACCAGACAAACAGAAGTATTTGATATACTATTATTAGGTAATTTTTTGCGCGTAAGATGAGACACCATTGAAAACAAAGATGAAAGCGAACATTCTTTGCAAGAACATAACATAGTTGAGGGATACATACTGTCTAATCCCAATTGATTCACAACAGCCATAAACTGTTGGTGGAGCTCAATAGACCAAACAACTCGTGGCTTCTTTGACGTGGAAGAATCATCCCTCTCATCTGTTTCATCTTCCTCATCCCTCCTCTTCTTTGACGAGCTCTTGCCTTCATTAGCTGAAGATGAGTAATCAGCATCACTGGACACCTTTTTTTCTCGATCTCTTTCATCTAATCCACCAGATTGCTTCACATCCTTCCACTTATTCGTTCTCTTCCTAACCACATGCTGCCATATATTCTTCAAAGCCTCAATTCTCACCGGTTTGATTAGATAATCACAAGCACCATGTGTCACACCTTTCATTACCACATTTTTTCCATCATCAGCCGACATCACTATAAACACATTCACACACACAATATGTCAGTTAATGTCAATACTCAACTATGAAGCACAGACACTCCTCAGATTAGGCGTGTTCGTGTATGTGTCTGTGCTTCATAGATAATCAATGCAAATCAATAAAAAACAATGCTTACTAATAACAGGAAGATCCATCTCCAATCCAATATGTTCTAAAAGTTTGAATCCATCCATATCAGGCATATGCACATCACTTAAAACAATGTCAAACCCATTTTTGTTCTCTCTAAGAAGTGATAATGCAACCTCGGCTCTCTTGCATTTGGTAACTGAAAATTGAAATAGACCCAACAAGCAAAATAGAATCAAATGATGAAAAACAAATCTTACACAATATATTCAAGTCTCATACTTTCATTTGAAATCTATAAAGCACGGACACTCCTCATATTAGGTGTGTCCCAGTGTCGGACACCACACATCATCATGTCATTTTCTCAAATTATTACCGGTGTCGACGTGTCGGTGCACGTGTTCAGTCGTGCTTCATAGTATGAAATATATTCCAATAGCTGGAAAAAAAAAAAAAAAGAAGCAATTTTTTCAAGTTTCAAACAAATCTGCCATTAAAGGGTTAAACCATATCAAAAGCATAATTCAAAAGAAAGATGGTGGCAACTTGCAAATAAGAATCTAAAGAAAGAAAAAAAAAATGAAATGGGTCAGCATAAAAATAACTCAATCAAACTTCATAACAAAAGGGTATTGCTAATTTGTATCTATAAGAACATAACCGTTGAAAAATGAAGATAAAGTTAAGATTTTTAGTGCTAATTAATCAAGAAGACATGAACGTTAGTGAAACAAAGATGAAGATTGAAACCTTCGTAGAGGCAAAAACGAAGCATCCTTTCAAGGATCATGAGACAGGTTGGGTCATCATCGACAACAAGTACACGGAGACCCGCCGGAAACTGGTCGGAGATGAAGTTGTCGCCGGAGTTTAATGGTGAAGTTGAAGTTGGCATGGAAACTTTGTTGTTGTTGCTGAGTTTCATGGTTTAGAGATCCAACAAAAAACAAAGAAAACACAACACTTTTGTTTTGTTGTTTTTCACATGGTTGAAAATGTGTTGGAAGTGAAAATTGATGATTTTATGTGGAAGAAATGGAGAAAAGGGTAATCTAATTTAGTTTTTTAGTAGAAGATAATGTTATTGTTATTTATACTCCTAGTGAAAAAATACTCTATAGGTTTGATGCTGTCTTGATTCTTGAAGCCTTATTACTTTTGCAAGTTGACGTTGATGTTTTTTTTTTCTTGGACATTTTTGGCTTTACACATTTGTTACTTTCAACCGTCTGATTTAAATTAACAGTTAAGATATTGATATATAATTTAAATCATTTGGTTATAAATTAACCGTTGTAATCAATTATTGTGTTTTGCTAATGTAGTTAATCTGAATTGGATTTGAACTCGTTAAGATAATGGTGAGGAGTTTGATCTTTGGCTCACCTCGTGTGTTTTAAAGGTTTTTTTTTCTCTTATAGAGGTTAGTCATTTACATTATTAGTTTCACTTATATTTATAAGCCTCTTTTTTTTCTTTGTCAATATGTTTAACAATCAGAATTTAACTTTTAAAGTGTTCCAATGAGCTTAGCTCAGTTGGTAAGGGACATCACATATTATAAGTAGTGGCTGGAGTTCGAACCTCTTGCATTCCACTTATATACCTCAAGGGTGAAATTTCTTACCATTAGGCTATCTGAAAAGAAAAAAAAAATTAACCCTTAAAAATAAATAAGTGAATAATTTCGAATTCGAATATCAATCCATGTATATTGTACCATAATGTCTTTACCGAGTGAGATATGGAAGGAGAAATCAACTTATTTTATACTAGCTTAATTTTTTTCAAAAAAAAAATATTTTTTTTCATACTAATATTTATCAGCTAGTGTAGCTGTTAATTTTATCAATTTTTACAAATTCAATTTATTTATTTAATTAACTATAAGTTTATCCTTTATCCACTAGTTTATCAAATATCTGCTATCTTTTACCAAACATTTCTTTAATTCTAGCATAATACTCGAAAGACTAAAATGAATTAATCCAAAATATGTATAATACATTTTATAAAATTTTAAACTACTATTTTCATCTTTTTAAAATGATGAAAGTTGAAACAAATATTGTAGATAGGATTCTATTTTGGACGAATTATCTGAAGAGGATCGCTTAATCGTAGCAAGAGCACGAAAAATTGAATGTGGTGCATTTTCGGAGAACTATGTCGGGAGGATAGGGGTGAGAACCTCATCAAAACAAAATTGCAATTAATATTTTAAAATATGCTTTCTTTTTATTTTGATGTATTAACAATAATTTCGAGTAACAATTCTACAGATATGAATTCTCTGTTGCAGTTGAATCTCAGCTCTTAAATCAGATCAATACATTTTATAGTGTTAATTCTACATTGACCGTCTATCTTGACCGCATAAAATCCATTTTCCAATTAAAAAGATGGCAAATGCTATATAGTGCCTCAGGGGCACTTGTTAAGGATTCAAATTTAGAAAGTTTTATTTGAAAATTGTGTATTCAATACAACAAAAGTCTATATTTTGATATTTTCCATGCACAACTTTTATTTTATTTCTTCTTTTGGTTCCTTAACTAGTGCCCCAGGGGCACTGGTTAGCAAGACCCACCCAAGATAAGCAAATAAATCCTGAGATGTACTATGATGTGTGGACCCTAATATTGAAGGGTACTAGAGCCACGTGCAAGGACAGGGAGGGATTTTAGGTTGGACCACTATACAAAACAGTAATAATTGGCCCATTCTGACGAGTAATACCATAAAGTGTTATAATCTCATAAATGTGGATCAGGACATTTTTGTTTTGGTCACTAAAAATAGGCCATGAAGGAAATGTGTACAAGTTTATCATTGTAATAATTTGCACATTTGATGATAAATCAGCACATACCTGCCAAATACATATTAATGATCATTTCAATCTGATTTAACTACTACTAACTGTCAAACAAATTTCTCATTATTAGGTTCGTTCTCTATATAAATTATGTTATATAAATTTCTCATTTGAGTTTTTTTAGGGAAATTTTGAGAATAATGCAAGAAAGGTCTTAATCCATATGGGTTAGATTATTCTTTTTTTTTTTGGTTACAATATGGGTTAGATTATTCTATTAAGCCTAATAAAGATGTTGTCATCAGCTAAATGATAATAAGGGTAATTATGCTCTCAATTTTTTTTATTTTTTTTTCTAATTCTATAGTAACTAGATTTACATACTATAAATATGAAGAAGTGAAAAATCTGATATTCGAACTCTAACTCCTTTAATAATGTCTTTAATTGTTATCAACCAAATTACCTTTACGAAACATTATCATAATTGTTATTTATCACCAACTATCTCTGCAATTCTAAATTACATTGTTGTTGATTAGTCTTGTTTTGAAAATATATATAAGCTATATTGTTTTGACGAATTTGTATGTATAATTAACCTACATGGATTTGTGTGATGGTGAAAGCTTAAATTTTTGAAATGTGTTACTTTCAATATCTCATATTCGAATTCTCCTAATGTCATTTTCTATATTAAGTTTGTTCATGCAGAATAAAGCTCTAACTTTTCATTGACTATTTTTTTTTTGAACGACAAATATATTATTAATAAAAAATTAAATCTCTACACAAGATGAACATAGACCAATAAAAAAGGAGTTACAAAATAAATGTGTCGTATACAAGCAGAAATCATTTAACTGAACTATTTACTAATTAGCGGTTGAACTGATATCCCTCGTATAATATGGAATTAAAAATAATAGCAATAATCATTTAAATGCCATGTTCTTTGAACTTGATCTAAATTTACAATGTGTCCATAAAATATGTCCTTATCTAGGTGTCCTTCCAGTTAGGACAACATAATCATTCACTTTTTTCTTTGCATCATCTACTCAAGTGGTAGAATCTTAAATTATGATTGCTAAAAGTCAAAAACCTGGCCTTATTGCAGTTACAATATGGTGTAAGTGTTGTGATATACCGCTGAACTATAAGCTATACCCAGTTTTGTTTAAGCAGAAAAACAACAAGTACATCACATACATACACAACTTCATCTGACAGATTCTATGAATAAAGGGATTTAAATAGCGACCCACCAATGGCTAATGAACTTTATGTTGTTGTCTTTTAAGTTTTAACAGAATTAACTTGTTTTGTATATACATAATTTCTCTACAAAGAAAATGAGAAGTATCACTAAAACTCACATTACATTTTTTTCCTATCTATAGGCAAAGTGACATGTATGAAACTCACATACACAATTGCAAAGTTTCGAATTCGACCTCGAATGAAAGTAGCACCATTCGAAACATTTATAGGCCTTAATATAATTTCACCCCCCACCCCACCCCCAAGGCTCCCAGACAGCCCTAAAATTTCATAGCTACCATGCTATAGAAGCATGTTTTTGCGATTTCAGATTATAGAATTTGAACTTGCATTTTTGAACTTTAGAATCCAAACCAATATTTTACAGGAAACAAAATTATATTAGAATGCAAAATTAAAAATTACATAAGCTTGGGTCGACCTGCCTAGAATACAACCGGTTCTCTAGATGCCAGTGTCCTTCCCAAAGGTTAAGTAATGGATTCGTCGAAGGCTACCAAAGGTCCTCCAATATATGGTAACATGTGCTCTTTCTTCATCTTCAATTTGGAAAATAACTCCTCGTACATAACATCACATAAACTTCCCTCGTCAATTAGTATCCGGGATACATCGTGGTTGTTTGTGGTGGTTAAAATTATGAGGGGTAGTTCCTTGTTGGGGACTCCATCTACCAATTCTTGATCTCCAAACTCTAGGATTATGATCTCCTTCCTGGCTTGGGGTCTAACTCAGGCGTCTTGCATTTGATGATGCTTGATGACTCTTCGCGTGGAATGATTCCACCTGAGATGGTGGATACAATATGGTGTTGTTCAGAGTTTTCAGATCTTGCCATTGGAATTTGTTGCATCGAGATGAAATGGGTAGAGATGGTGAATTAGTGAAGATTTATGGGGAAAATCTTCCCCACAGACGGCACCCTTGATATGAATAGGCAGTTTGATGAAGTTGGTGATGGTGATGGCGAGCTCAAGTGTGATGGGAAGGGTACATGCAAAAATATTAACAATAGCGCTCAAGTCAATAACTGCTCAAGATGAGAGTGTATGAAATGGGTGAATCGTGTGTACGTTGAGAATGAGTGCACGTGCGTATATGTAGGAGAATGATGGAATAATTGTTTCATGGGTCTCACTATGAGAGTGGAATGGGGAATAAATATCTCTTGATAGAGGTCATTTATCCACTATGGACAACACATCATAAGAATATAGTGATCTTGTAAAGGTGTCATTTATATGTTCTGAGTGAGGTATCTTAAGGATGACAGATAAGGTTGATGGGCTTGAGATACAAATGGGCGACCACCTTTATGAGTGTTGCCTAGTCCGGAACAATAATATAATAATGTTGCAAATTTTTTAGAGCCTAAAATTTTGCATACGGTATACTCTAAAATAACAACAAATCTTAATTAATGATTTTTGGGCCCAAATTATTTAAACGGCCTAAATTTTAGAATTGACTTATATTTATTTTTGGACATATATTTTTGAAAAAAAATATATTTATAATTTGAGAATTAACATATATATGCAAATGTTAATTCTTTTACGAATTTATCTTCTTTTTTTGGACAATTGACTTTTTATAGAGTTGGCTATTATTTTTACTCGTCTCGAGAATTGACTTTATTTCTTAATTTGTCTTTTGAATTGAAACAAATCCTTTTATATTTATTTTGATTTCCTTTAAATACCACCATTGATTCACCACTCTAACATGCAAATATTCCACAACCCTTTTTTGTGTCTTTTACATACCTCAGTCATGGCTATGTCTCACTCTTTCATTCCTCTGGTCTTTTTCATATTGCTCCTTATACAGGCCATAACTGGCATTGACCTAAATTGGTATGATGCTCATGCAACCTTCTACGGTGATCCTTCTGGAGCTGGAACCATGCGTAAGTTCTAAAATTAAACTTCGATTTTTTACTTTATAACATTTTAGATGATACAAATCGTTTATACGTAATTTATTCTCTCAACAATAAAGAACAATGAATCTCAATTATTTTGTTTGTCTAATATTCTTCACCCACATGCAATTATAAATAAAATCATATTTCAATTTTTTAATATCATATGGTATGCGTTAGATGAAGTTCAGATGACTAATCCTTATTATTTATTATATATACATGAATTAAGAATAAATGAGTAACAAATCGTGCCGCTAATCCTTTCTTGTATTTGTGCAGAGGGGGCTTGTGGTTATGGTGATCTGTACAAACAAGGATATGGACTTGCAAACACAGCACTAAGCACAGCTCTATTCAATAATGGAGCTACTTGTGGTGCTTGTTTTCAGTTATTTTGTGTCAACGATCCCCAATGGTGCATAAAGGGCGCAAAGCCAATCACAGTAACCGCAACAAATTTTTGTCCTCCAAATTCCGCCCAGCCCGGTGCTTGTAACCCACCACTAAAACACTTTGACTTAAGTTATAAAATGTTCACTTCTATTGCCTACAAAAAAGGCGGTATCATACCCGTTAAATATCGACGTGTTTCATGTGTGAAACAAGGGGGTGTTAGGTTTGAGATCAACGGAAACCCTAATTTCTTGTTTGTTTTGGTGTTCAATGTTGCCAATGCTGGTGATGTTTCTCGTGTTAGTGTCAAAGGGTCTAAGACTGGATGGATTCCCATGAAGCGCAATTTTGGACAAAAGTGGAATACTGGAGTGAATTTGGTAGGACAAGCTTTGTCATTTCAAGTTACTACAAGTGATGGAAAAACTTTGGAGTTTTATTCAGTTTCTCCTTACAACTGGCAATTTGGACAGACTTATCAGAGCCAGGGTAATTTTTAGATAAAATTTAACTCATAAATATATCAAGTCACAAAATTATTAGGAGAATTGAGTTAAGAGATAATAATTATTGTGAGTATCATGTTATTTCAATTCTAGCATTTTGATGAAATAAAAGTCTACGGTTTATAATTTTTAAAATGGTTTTCTTGTACACCTTTTCGTTGTATAATTAATGTTTAAATGATATTTCCAAATCCACTTAGAATTCTAGTTTGTTTTTGCCATTTATATATAAAAAAAATACTAATTTGTTTTTTTGGTCAATATTTTTAGACTTATATAAATGACATTTTTCACAAGTGAATTGTATATAGACTTATAAAAAACTTACATATTGTGAAATTCTATATACAATTCATTTGTTAAAAAAGCTATTTAATACATTCAAGACAAATTTAGTTATTGTATATATACATGTGAGTGTATGCGCGCGCATACACTTTTTTATGGTATATATATTCATTAATATTGTACGTAATAGAGTATAGTTGTCGATATTTGGGGCATTTATCTGTTATTAAAGCTTGCGCGTCAGTGACATAGTTGTTCAATGAATCAACCTTATTATCTCATTGTTTCTCGTATTTCATCGCTATCACGTATAAAAACTGTGGAATATGATTCATTTTCTCCTTATCAAGTTCCGGAGATGAATCCACTCTCATTCAACTCGAAACTCCGAATTATCTATAACTTCCTTCATGGTACAATAATACGTGGAACAAACCCTAACCCCGTTAAAACTTTTGCTCCAAATAAGCCCATACCACTTTTCGCATGGATAATTTTTCCTAACTTAGAAAATTAATACCTCTCCGGACACCCTTATTTGAACCCCACCAAAAAGAATTCATCATCCTCTCCAATTTTTCACCGAGGGATGACGGTAGCAAAAATGTGCTCATATAGTAAGTTGGAATAGCTTGAGTCACAAATTTCACAAACAAATGACAAGTATCACTAAAACTCACATAACATTTTTCACATGCTCCATTAAATTTTTCTTTCTATAGGCAAAGTGACAAATACCACTGAAACTTGCATACACAATTGCAAAGTTTCGAGTTTGACCTTGGATGAAAGTAGCACCGTTTGAAACATTTTTTTGAGATTTCATATTATAGAAGAAGGAAAAATTACACTCACAACCCCTGAAATCTATTTAAATGATATCGACAACTCCCTCTAGTTTTATAAACTTACACTAATCTCCCTTTAATTCATATCAAATACACAAATACCTCCCTTTCTCATTAACGATGTTCATTTTCTGTTAACTGTTTTCATAGTTTTTTTTTTATAAGAAACTTTTTTCATAGTTGATCGTTGTTAAATGTTGAACATGTCACCCCAATTTACAATCAAATTAGTTTTATCATTAGTATTATGTTGACGACAGCCAATTATGTGATTATCGTTTCAAATAAGTTGTTGTTATATGTTTTATTTATAGTCAATTAGCTCTATATTGTCTTTATACCAACAAAATGTAACAAAAAGAAAGAGAAAGGGAATTTGGTTCGAGAAAACTAAGAGGTTGATGGGACATAAGATGAAATGGTGATGAAGTCATTTTATAGAATCTTAAGCAAGAATGAGTTGACTTTATTGTGGTGTTTGCCCTCTTTTAGGCCTGGTTTGTTTCAGACTTTCTAGCAAAAAAAAAATCAATTTTTTTTTTTATTTTACTTGTTTTTGTTTTAGATTTTTTCAAAAATCATTTTAGTAAAAAGAAAATCATTTTTTCCTACAAAATGAAAAGCTATTTCCAATAGCTTTTTTCAAAATCTATTATTTTGAAAATCATTTTATGAGAATTTATCCTATATATGCAAATGTTAATTCTTTAATGAATTTATCTTCTTTATTTTTTGGACAATTGACTTTTTATTAGTCTTGAGAGTTGACTATTATTTTTAGTCGTCTCGAGAATTGACTTTATTTCTTTTTTTGTCTTGAGAATTGAAATATATCCTTTTATATTTATTATGATTTCCTTTAAATACCATCATTTATTCACCACTCTAACATGCAAATATTCCACAACCCTTTTTTGTGTCTTTGACGTACCTCAGTCATGGCTATGTCTCACTCTTTCATTCCTCTGGTCTTTTTCATATTGCTACTTATACAGGCCATAGCTGGCATTGACCTAAATTGGTATGATGCTCATGCAACCTTCTACGGTGGTCCTTCAGGAGCTGGAACCATGCGTAAGTTCTAAAATTAAACTTCGATTTTTTACTTTATAACATTTTAGATGATACAAATCGTTTATACGTAATTTATTCTCTCAACAATAAAGAACAATGAATCTCAATTATTTTGTTTGTCTAATATTCTTCACCCACATGCAATTATAAATAAAATCATATTTCAATATTTTAATATCATATGGTATGCGTTAGATGAAGTTCAGATGACTAATCCTTATTATTTATTATATATACATGAATTAAGAATAAATGAGCAACAAATCGTGCCGCTAATCCTTTCTTGTATTTGTGCAGAGGGGGCTTGTGGTTATGGTGATCTGTACAAACAAGGATATGGACTTGCAAACACAGCACTAAGCACAGCTCTATTCAATAATGGAGCTACTTGTGGTGCTTGTTTTCAGTTATTTTGTGTCAACGATCCCCAATGGTGCATAAAGGGCGCAAAGCCAATCACAGTAACCGCAACAAATTTTTGTCCTCCAAATTCCGCCCAGCCCGGTGCTTGTAACCCACCACTAAAACACTTTGACTTAAGTTATAAAATGTTCACTTCTATTGCCTACGAAAAAGGCGGTATCATACCCGTTAAATATCGACGTGTTTCATGTGTAAAACAAGGGGGTGTTAGGTTTGAGATCAACGGAAACCCTAATTTCTTGTTTGTTTTGGTGTTCAATGTTGCCAATGCTGGTGATGTTTCTCGTGTTAGTGTCAAAGGGTCTAAGACTGGATGGATTCCCATGAAGCGCAATTTTGGACAAAAGTGGAATACTGGAGTGAATTTGGTAGGACAAGCTTTGTCATTTCAAGTTACTACAAGTGATGGAAAAACTTTGGAGTTTTATTCAGTTTCTCCTTACAACTGGCAATTTGGACAGACTTATCAGAGCCAGGGTAATTTTTAGATAAAATTTAACTCATAAATATATCAAGTCACAAAATTATTAGGAGAATTGAGTTAAGAGATAATAATTATTGTGAGTATCATGTTATTTCAATTCTAGCATTTTGATGAAATAAAAGTCTACGGTTTATAATTTTTAAAATGGCTTTCTTGTACACCTTTTCGTTGTATAATTTATGTTTAAATGATATTTCCAAATCCACTTAGAATTCTAGTTTGTTTTTGCCATTTATATATAAAAAAATACTAATTTGTTTTTTTGGTCAATATTTTTAGACTTATATAAATGACATTTTTCACAAGTGAATTGTATATAGACTTATAAAAAACTTACATATTGTGAAATTCTATATACAATTCATTTGTTAAAAAAGCTATTTAATACATTCAAGACAAATTTAGTTATTATATATATACATGTGAGTGTATGCGCGCGCATACACTTTTTTATGGTATATATATTCATTAATATAGTACGTAATAGAGTATAGTTGTCGATATTTGGGGCATTTATCTGTTATTAAAGCTTGAACGTCAGTGACAGAGTTGTTCAATGAATCAACCTTATTATCTCATTGTTTCTCGTATTTCATCGCTATCACGTATAAAAACTGTGGAATATGATTCATTTTCTCCTTATCAAGTTCCGGAGATGAATCCACTCTCATTCAACTCGAAACTCCGAATTATCTATAACTTCCTTCATGGTACAATAATACGTGGAACAAACCCTAACCCCGTTAAAACTTTTGCTCCAAATAAGCCCATACCACTTTTCGCATGGATAATTTTTCCTAACTTAGAAAATTAATACCTCTCCGGACACCCTTATTTGAACCCCACAAAAAAGAATTCATCATCCTCTCCAATTTTTCACCGAGGGATGACGGTAGCAAAAATGTGCTCATATAGTAAGTTGGAATAGCTTGAGTCACAAATTTCACAAACAAATGACAAGTATCACTAAAACTCACATAACATTTTTCACATGCTCCATTAAATTTTTCTTTCTATAGGCAAAGTGACAAATACCACTGAAACTTGCATACACAATTGCAAAGTTTCGAGTTTGACCTTGGATGAAAGTAGCACCGTTTGAAACATTTTTTTGAGATTTCATATTATAGAAGAAGGAAAAATTACACTCACAACCCCTGAAATCTATTTAAATGATATCGACAACTCCCTCTAGTTTTATAAACTTACACTAATCTCCCTTTAATTCATATCAAATACACAAATACCTCCCTTTCTCATTAACGATGTTCATTTTCTGTTAACTGTTTTCATAGTTTTTTTTTTATAAGAAACTTTTTTCATAGTTGATCGTTGTTAAATGTTGAACATGTCACCCCAATTTACAATCAAATTAGTTTTATCATTAGTATTATGTTGACGACAGCCAATTATGTGATTATCGTTTCAAATAAGTTGTTGTTATATGTTTTATTTATAGTCAATTAGCTCTATATCGTCTTTATACCAACAAAATGTAACAAAAAGAAAGAGAAAGGGAATTTGGTTCGAGAAAACTAAGAGGTTGATGGGACATAAGATGAAATGGTGATGAAGTCATTTTATAGAATCTTAAGCAAAAATGAGTTTACTTTATTGTGGTGTTTGCCCTCTTTTAGGCCTGGTTTGTTTCAGACTTTCTAGCAAAAAAAAAAAATCAATTTTTTTTTATTTTACTTGTGTTTGTTTTAGATTTTTTCAAAAATCATTTTAGTAAAAAGAAAATCATTTTTTCCTACAAAATGAAAAGCTATTTCCAATAGCTTTTTTCAAAATCTATATTTTTGAAAATCATTTTCTGAGAATTTATCCTATATATGCAAATGTTAATTCTTTAATGAATTTATCTTCTTTATTTTTTGGACAATTGACTTTTTATTAGTCTTGAGAGTTGACTATTATTTTTAGTCGTCTCGAGAATTGACTTTATTTCTTTATTTGTATTGAGAATTGAAATATATCCTTTTATATTTATTTTGATTTCCTTTAAATACCATCATTTATTCACCACTCTAACATGCAAATATTCCACAACCCTTTTTTGTGTCTTTGACGTACCTCAGTCATGGCTATGTCTCACTCTTTCATTCCTCTGGTCTTTTTCATATTGCTACTTATACAGGCCATAGCTGGCATTGACCTAAATTGGTATGATGCTCATGCAACCTTCTACGGTGGTCCTTCAGGAGCTGGAACCATGCGTAAGTTCTAAAATTAAACTTCGATTTTTTACTTTATAACATTTTAGATGATACAAATCATTTATACGTAATTTATTCTCTCAACAATAAAGAACAATGAATCTCATTTATTTTGTTTGTCTAATATTCTTCACCCACATGCAATTATAAATAAAATCATATTTCAATTTTTTAATATCATATGGTATGCGTTAGATGAAGTTCAGATGACTAATCCTTATTATTTATTATATATACATGAATTAAGAATAAATGAGCAACAAATCGTGCCGCTAATCCTTTCTTGTATTTGTGCAGAGGGGGCTTGTGGTTATGGTGATCTGTACAAACAAGGATATGGACTTGCAAACACAGCACTAAGCACAGCTCTATTCAATAATGGAGCTACTTGTGGTGCTTGTTTTCAGTTATTTTGTGTCAACGATCCCCAATGGTGCATAAAGGGCGCAAAGCCAATCACAGTAACCGCAACAAATTTTTGTCCTCCAAATTCCGCCCAGCCCGGTGCTTGTAACCCACCACTAAAACACTTTGACTTAAGTTATAAAATGTTCACTTCTATTGCCTACGAAAAAGGCGGTATCATACCCGTTAAATATCGACGTGTTTCATGTGTGAAACAAGGGGGTGTTAGGTTTGAGATCAACGGAAACCCTAATTTCTTGTTTGTTTTGGTGTTCAATGTTGCCAATGCTGGTGATGTTTCTCGTGTTAGTGTCAAAGGGTCTAAGACTGGATGGATTCCCATGAAGCGCAATTTTGGACAAAAGTGGAATACTGGAGTGAATTTGGTAGGACAAGCTTTGTCATTTCAAGTTACTACAAGTGATGGAAAAACTTTGGAGTTTTATTCAGTTTCTCCTTACAACTGGCAATTTGGACAGACTTATCAGAGCCAGGGTAATTTTTAGATAAAATTTAACTCATAAATATATCAAGTCACAAAATTATTAGGAGAATTGAGTTAAGAGATAATAATTATTGTGAGTATCATGTTATTTCAGTTCTAGCATTTTGATGAAATAAAAGTCTACGGTTTATAATTTTTAAAATGGTTTTCTTGTACACCTTTTCGTTGTATAATTAATGTTTAAATGATATTTCCAAATCCACTTAGAATTCTAGTTTGTTTTTGCCATTTATATATAAAAAAATACTAATTTGTTTTTTTGGTCAATATTTTTAGACTTATATAAATGACATTTTTCACAAGTGAATTGTATATAGACTTATAAAAAATTACATATTGTTAAATTCTATATACAATTCATTTGTTAAAAAAGCTATTTAAAACATTCAAGACAAATTTAGTTATTATATATATACATGTGAGTGTATGCGCGCGCATACACTTTTTTATGGTATATATATTCATTAATAGTGTACGTAATAGAGTATAGTTGTCAAAATTTGGGGCATTTATCTGTTATTAAAGCTTGCGCGTCAGTGACAGAGTTGTTCAATGAATCAACCTTATTATCTCATTGTTTCTCGTATTTCATCGCTATCACGTATAAAAACTGTGGAATATGATTCATTTTCTCCTTATCAAGTTCCGGAGATGAATCCACTCTCATTCAACTCGAAACTCCGAATTATCTATAACTTCCTTCATGGTACAATAATACGTGGAACACACCCTAACCCCGTTAAAACTTTTACTCCAAATAAGTCCATACCACTTTTCGCATGGATAATTTTTCCTAACTTAGAAAATTAATACCTCTTCGGACACCCTTATTTGAACCCCACCAAAAAGAATTCATCATCCTCTCCAATTTTTCACCGAGGGATGACGGTAGCAAAAATGTGCTCATATAGTAAGTTGGAATAGCTTGAGTCACAAATTTCATAAACAAATGACAAGTATCACTAAAACTCACATAACATTTTTCACATGCTCCATTAAATTTTTCTTTCTATAGGCAAAGTGACAAATACCACTGAAACTTGCATACACAATTGCAAAGTTTCGAGTTTGACCTTGGATGAAAGTAGCACCGTTTGAAACATTTTTTTGAGATTTCATATTATAGAAGAAGGAAAAATTACACTCACAACCCCTGAAATCTATTTAAATGATATCGACAACTCCCTCTAGTTTTATAAACTTACACTAATCTCCCTTTAATTCATATCAAATACACAAATACCTCCCTTTCTCATTAACGATGTTCATTTTCTGTTAACTGTTTTCATAGTTTTTTTTTATAAGAAACTTTTTTCATAGTTGATCGTTGTTAAATGTTGAACATGTCACCCCAATTTACAATCAAATTAGTTTTATCATTAGTATTATGTTGACGACAACCAATTTTGTGATTATCGTTTCAAATAAGTTGTTGTTATATGTTTTATTTATAGTCAATTAGCTCTATATCGTCTTTATACCAACAAAATGTAACAAAAAGAAAGAGAAAGGGAATTTGGTTCAAGAAAACTAAGAGGTTGATGAGACATAAGATGAAATGGTGATGATGTCATTTTATAAAATCTTAAGCAAAAATGAGTTGACTTTATTGTGGTGTTTGCCCTCTTTTAGGTCTGGTTTGTTTCAGACTTTCTAGCAAAAAAAAAAAAAAATCAATTTTTTTTATTTTACTTGTGTTTGTTTTAGATTTTTTCAAAAATCATTTTAGTAAAAAGAAAATCATTTTTTCCTACAAAATGAAAAGCTATTTCCAATAGCTTTTTTCAAAATCTATTATTTTGAAAATCATTTTCTAAGATTTTATCATATATATGCAAATGTTAATTCTTTAATGAATTTATCTTCTTTATTTTTTGGACAATTGACTTTTTATTAGTCTTGAGAGTTGTCTATTATTTTTAGTCGTCTCGAGAATTCACTTTATATCTTTATTTGTCTTGAGAATTGAAATATATCCTTTTATATTTATTTTCATTTCCTTTAAATACCATCATTTATTCACCACTCTAACATGCAAATATTCCACAACCCTTTTTTGTGTCTTTTACGTACCTCAGTCATGGCTATGTCTCACTCTTTCATTCCTCTGGTCTTTTTCATATTGCTACTTATACAGGCCATAGCTGGCATTGACCTAAATTGGTATGATGCTCATGCAACCTTCTACGGTGGTCCTTCAGGAGCTGGAACCATGCGTAAGTTCTAAAATTAAACTTCGATTTTTTACTTTATAACATTTTAGATGATACAAATCGTTTATACGTAATTTATTCTCTCAACAATAAAGAACAATGAATCTCAATTATTTTGTTTGTCTAATATTCTTCACCCACATGCAATTATAAATAAAATCATATTTCAATATTTTAATATCATATGGTATGCGTTAGATGAAGTTCAGATGACTAATCCTTATTATTTATTATATATACATGAATTAAGAATAAATGAGTAACAAATCGTGCCGCTAATCCTTTCTTGTATTTGTGCAGAGGGGGCTTGTGGTTATGGTGATCTGTACAAACAAGGATATGGACTTGCAAACACAGCACTAAGCACAGCTCTATTCAATAATGGAGCTACTTGTGGTGCTTGTTTTCAGTTATTTTGTGTCAACGATCCCCAATGGTGCATAAAGGGCGCAAAGCCAATCACAGTAACCGCAACAAATTTTTGTCCTCCAAATTCCGCCCAGCCCGGTGCTTGTAACCCACCACTAAAACACTTTGACTTAAGTTATAAAATGTTCACTTCTATTGCCTACGAAAAAGGCGGTATCATACCCGTTAAATATCGACATGTTTCATGTGTGAAACAAGGGGGTGTTAGGTTTGAGATCAACGGAAACCCTAATTTCTTGTTTGTTTTGGTGTTCAATGTTGCCAATGCTGGTGATGTTTCTCGTGTTAGTGTCAAAGGGTCTAAGACTGGATGGATTCCCATGAAGCGCAATTTTGGACAAAAGTGGAATACTGGAGTGAATTTGGTAGGACAAGCTTTGTCATTTCAAGTTACTACAAGTGATGGAAAAACTTTGGAGTTTTATTCAGTTTCTCCTTACAACTGGCAATTTGGACAGACTTATCAGAGCCAGGGTAATTTTTAGATAAAATTTAACTCATAAATATATCAAGTCACAAAATTATTAGGAGAATTGAGTTAAGAGATAATAATTATTGTGAGTATCATGTTATTTCAATTCTAGCATTTTGATGAAATAAAAGTCTACGGTTTATAATTTTTAAAATGGTTTTCTTGTACACCTTTTCGTTGTATAATTAATGTTTAAATGTGAAATTCTGGTATCACTAGAATGATGTTGCCTAAGATGTCCCAACAACTACTTTATGATTAATGTTGTTTCTTTTGTTGGCACATCTTATATAACATATAAAAAACTGACAGAAAATAAATAAATGACACAAGTAATTGTTAACCCAGTTCAGCCAACTGCCTACTCTGGGGGATACCAATCCAGGAAGGAAATCCACTAATAGCTCTAGTTACTAAGACCTCCAGCAAACCCTAGGATTTACGCCTTACACTAAGACCTCCAGCAAACCCCTGGTTTACGTCTTATAACCTCGACACTACTCATGCAACTTCTGCCTAGGAACTCCTAGACATGAGATCCCATCTCACTTCCACTCACAGAACACAACCTGTGTTGATTATACAATGTTAAGAATGATGTGGCGACAACTTGCCAAGACAACACTTCACTTTTGCTTAAAAGCTTCAAGTGAATCACACACGGTAAACTCCGTACTTCAAAGCTTAGGAGTAACCTTAAACTAATAAACTTACTTCTTAGCTCGTGTTATAGAATCCACAAGCAAGAATTACAATCAAATAATAAAAGACTCAACAAAGACTCAACAAAGACTCAATATGTGTAACTGATATTTTTCAATAAGATACTTAGTCTTGAGCTTGGTCTTCGTATATATAATGATCTAGCACGCTCCTCTTTCTTCATTACTGATAGGACGCTCCTTGTAGCTCATAAAAGGTGATCTGATTTTCTTTTGATCTTCATCAAGAGTGTATAGAAACTTTCCAAAAGTGTTTAAGGACTTTATAGGATAATTGTGATCATACCGTTGTACCATTAAGTCTTATCTTATCCTTAAAGCTCCTGATCAGATCAAATCTCCATTGAGCGTGCTCTTTAAGTGGATTTCCATAAATAGCAGATGCTCTCATAAATGCGCGAGATTTCCTTGAATAAATATGATGTTGTAACATGTTTTCCAACATCTTGTTAGTATATTTGTTTTAGCAAAATTAAGCCAATTCAAATATCCAACAATCTCCCCCTTTGGCAATTTTTGGCTAAAACAATTTCAGGCCATTACCTTTGAGAGATATACAGAGCGCAATCCTTCAAATCACCATGGTCACACAAAAGAAGGAATGTTAGAGCATCATTTAAACAAAATTTCACATAGGTGAAAAATATATGCATCAGAGGCAGCAGCAGCGGAGTTATCATCAATTAGCCTCGAGCAAAAATAAAACGTGGTATCAGAGCAAAACATATATCATATGTCATCAAAGGTGTTGTGACATATGGGAGCACATCTTCTAGCACATGTTCGTCCAATCAGGGCAGTATCCATTCAGTAGCAAACTCCCCCTGACTTCATCAGCTTGTGCATCATCTCAGGGTAAAATTTTTACTCCCCCTGAATACTTGCTTACTGCTACTTAAAAACATGTCATAACAAAAGACACAACAACATGTAGCAGAAACAAACAAAGCAAAGTACTACTCCCCCTTTTTAGCCACAAAATGTGCCAAAACAGGAAAGTTAAGTATACAAAGTGCAGAATTAAAAGTACAGACCATGCACTCAGAAGGTGCTAAAATCCAGGGCACAAACCACCCACAAACCAAATAACAAAGTATAGTAAAACATTAAACAGATTACAAAAATCATTCATCATCACTACTGTCAGAGGCTTCATCCTCATCTGTAGCAGTAGCATAACCTTCATCCTCATCTGCATTATTTTGTTCACCTGTAGCAGTCACATTTGCACTAGCTTTGACAGGTATTTCATCAGCTTCTAATCCTTCAATCATCTGCAAGAACACTTTCTTCCTTTCCTCAAGCTCAGCCTGCTGTTTATCTATTTCCTGACATTGAACCTTTAAGCCAGCAATAATCTCCTTTTTGATCATAACATCAGCTCCAGCAGCAGATGTCCCAACATGATCAGTAACATTGTGATTACCAAAAAGCTTATGATGAAAAGTAAAGCCAGATTCCCTTTTCTTGGGAGTGTCAGTCACAGTCTTAATGTCTGGATATTGGGCCAAAATGATTCCACATAGCAAAGATGGAAATGCTATTGGCATCTTCACAGCAGTTGATCTAATATGCTTAATGGTTTGATCAAAAATAAATGTTCCATAGTCATAATCAAACTTGGTTCCTACAGCATATATAAATCTACCCAGGTTTGTAGCAACATTGGTTGCATGCTTGGTTGGCACCCAATTTGTTGACCCTATCCTATTGAGGATGGCATATTTGACATTCAATTTACTCGTGGGTATCAGCTTCTTTGTAGGCCAGACCTTAACCTTACCACCAGTTATCTCAGCACTCACAACATCATTAGCAACCTCTAATTCAGCCTTAGGTTCTACAGACCTACCTAAGTAGTTATTTATGACAACAGGAGAAAATTTGATACATTTACCTCTGACAAAAACTTTATGGTAGTCCTTGCTCAGTGGGTTATCACATTCTTCAGGGATGTTCACAAGAAACTCTTTCACCAGCAGCTCATAGCAGGGACTGAAGTCACAGACTGTCTTCATCAGACCAGCTTCCTTGATGTAGTCAAAGATGTCTTGACATTTGAGAGCATCTTTGGTCAGTTCCCTTTCAACAGCCAATCTCCTTTGGTAAATGTAGTCCCATCTCAGTGCAAAGGCAGCACGATGGAAGGAGATGTTATCACAGGGGGCTTCTTCAATACCTTGAGGAACCTTCTTTATAGTAGCCTTCTTAGGGTTGGGAGATGAGATGTTAGCAACATCTTCAGCAGCATCATAATCTGAGTCACTGGATGACTCCTTCTTTCTCTTCAGAGTTTCCTTCTTCTTGGCAGGAGGGGAGAGAACCTTGCTCCAACCTTTGACTGGTCCAACACCTTTTGTTTTCACTCTTGGTGCAGGAGTCTTGCTTGCAGTGGCCACAGCCTTCCCTGTACAGCTTCTCAACCTTTTTGTTATACCACCAGTTGATTTTTCAGCAGTCTTGGTGGTGACATAATCATCAACATCAACAACATCTTTCTCTTTTTCTTTCTCAGGTTCTACAGATTTGTCAGCTTCAACTTCTGGTTCTTCTGTTGGGATGGACTGGTTGCTCTCTTCAGATTGAGTTTCCTCTTCATCAGCAGAAACTCCTTCATCAGCAATTTCAGTCTCTTCATCTGAGGTTTCAGATGTTGTGACAGTTGTCTCAACATCTTTTGCAGCATCAGTTTCCTTCACAGGTTCTTCCTCAGCGGTTTCAGTTTCTTCATCTTCTCTCAAGGATGTCTCAACATCCTTCATCACAACTTCTTCTGTTTCCACAGGGGCTGATTTTTCAGTTACCATTTCAGCAAGAGTTGGTGATTTATCAGCAATGTCAGACTCAACTTCTGTATGGGTGTCTTCAATCTCCGTTTCAACAGGCATAGAGTTAAGATCTTGCTTTGCAGCGTCAGATCCCAAATTTTCTTCGCGAGGGTCACCAGCAGGAGGAATTGTTTCAACAACTTCAGACACAGGTTTAGGGTTCTGAGATTCTCCTTCGTTGGTTTCAGATGTTTTCTCAGATGTGTTAACATTCGAATCAAACACCAAATCAGACATAGACAGAGAAAACTTAGATTTGTAATCCCTTCTTTTCCTTTTAGAACTTCCTTTACTAGATTTATTACCCAAAGGGGAGATAGCATCACTTACTTTGATGATTTCTTCCTTTTTCTCAACAGATTTTTCTTTTCCTTTCTTCTCAGCGACATTTGTTAGAGCTTTGGGTTTGGAAGCACGAACAGTCGTAACAGGGACGGCGTCCTTGATGATCTTCGAGGAATCGATCTTCGCCTTTGATCGAGTAGAACGGCCAGACTTTGTAGTTTGTGATGATTCAGACATGTTTGAATGAAGGTTTTTGAAGTTTGAGAAGTTGGATAGATGGAGTTTGATGAGCAAAGTGAGAGAATAGGGTTTGCAGACAAAGGTTAGAATTTGGAAGAAGAACAATTGAATGCGTGTGATGATGTATTTAAGGGAAGTTTGTAATGATTTCCCTAAATTAGCGTGCATTGATTGATGGGAGAGAAAACGGTTTCCTTTTGCACGCCTCAACTGCTGTAACTGCTATGCTTCTTCATGCAGGCAAATTCCCAATTTGCCCCTTAAAAATTCAAACTGATTAGCATCAAGCGCCTTTGTAAAAATGTCAGCTAGCTGTTCACTTGTACCAATGTGCTTGAGTTCCACACAATTTTCTTCAACAAGGTCTCTGATGAAATGATGCCTGATGTCTATGTGTTTGGTTCTTGAGTGTTGAACTGGATTCTTTGATATATTGATTGCACTCAAGTTGTCACAATATAATGTCATGACATCTTGGTCGACATTATATTCTTTCAGCATCTGTTTCATCCACATCAACTGTGAACAACTGCTACCTGCAGCTATGTATTCAGCCTCTGCAGTGGATAGAGACACACAATTCTGCTTCTTGCTGAACCAGGAGATCAAGTTGTCACCCAAAAAGAAGCATCCTCCTGAAGTGCTCTTTCTATCATCAGCACTTCCAGCCCAATCTGCATCACAATACCCTATCAAAGTTGAGTTCTTGGTCTGGGAATACAGAATCCCATAATCACTGGTGCCCTTTATATACTTCAGAATCCTCTTGACTTGCACAAGATGGCTCATCTTTGGCTTGGCTTGATATCTTGCACAAACACCAACAGCAAAGGTGATGTCTGGTCTACTAGCTGTAAGATACAAGAGACTGCCAATCATGCTCCTGTATAGGCTTTGGTCAACATCAATGCCATTCTCATCTTTGGTTAGCTTCAGATGAGTAGCAGCTGGTGTTCTCTTGTGTGCTGCAGTGTCCATTCCAAACTTTTTGACCATGTTCTTCGCATACTTGCTTTGAGAGACAAATATGGTGTCTTCCATTTGTTTTACTTGCAGACCAAGGAAATATGTCAGCTCACCTACCAAACTCATTTCAAACTCTGATTGCATTTGTTGTACAAAATGTTGCACCATCTTTTCAGACATTCCACCAAATACTATGTCATCAACATAAATTTGGGCAATCATCAACTTCTCTTCTTGTTCTTTGACAAACAAGGTTTTGTCATGGCCTCCTTTTCTGTATCCTTGACTAACAAGGAAATTTGTCAGCCTCTCATACCAAGCCCTTGGAGCTTGTTTCAATCCATAAAGCGCCTTCTTCAGCTTGTACACATGATCAGGATTGGCAGGATCTACAAAACCTTTTGGCTGCTCCACATAAACTTCTTCATGTAAGTACCCATTAAGAAAGGCACTTTTGACATCCATTTGGTACAGCTTAAATTTGAAGATGCAAGCTATACCAAGAAGTAGCCTAATGGATTCCAGTCTTGCTACTGGCGCAAATGTTTCATCAAAATCAAGTCCTTCAACCTGAGTATACCCTTGAGCCACTAATCTTGCCTTGTTTCTTGTTACAACACCATTTTCATCTGACTTGTTCTTGAACACCCATTTTGTGCCTATGACATTAACACCATTGGGTCTAGGTACAAGATCCCACACATCACTTCTTCTAAACTGAGTTAATTCATCTTGCATGGCTTCTATCCAAAACTCATCAGTGAGAGCCTCTTTTACATTTTTAGGCTCGACCTTTGAGACAAAACATGAATTAGTAACCACTTCATTTGTCCTTCTTGTAGCAATTCCCTGGTTAGGGTTTCCTATGATGAGATCCTTGGGATGGTTCTTCTGTATTCTTATTGAAGGAACTTTACTCACAGGACGCGGTGTAGGAATGGTTGATTCATCATCTGAATCTGATTCCTTATCTGCTACAGCTTCTTCAGATGTTGGCAAAGTTGTTGCAACATCATCTTCAGTATCAGATGTTTTAGCAGGTGTCAAATCATCTATCACAACATTGATAGATTCTACTATTACCTTAGTTCTCTGGTTGTAAACTCTATAGGCTCTGCTGTTTGTTGAGTATCCAAGAAACAATCCTTCTTCACTTTTGGGATCCATTTTTCTTCTGTGCTCTCTATCAGATAGGATATAGCACTTACTTCCAAACACATGAAAGTGTTTGACAGATGGTTTTCTGCCTTTCCACAGTTCATATAGTGTAGTAGAAGTTCCAGTTCTGAGTGTGACACGATTGTGAATATAACAAGCAGTATGCATAGCCTCAGCCCAGAATTGATATGAAAGATGTTTTGCATGCAACATCACTCTGGCTGACTCTTGTATTGTCCTGTTCTTCCTCTCAACAACACCATTTTGTTGAGGTGTGATTGGAGCTGAAAATTCATGCTTGATTCCTTCAGAGATGCAGAATTCAAGAAAGCTTGCATTCTCAAACTCTTTACCATGATCACTTCGTATCCTAACAATAGCAGAGTTCTTTTCTCTTTGGAGTTGAAGACAAAGTTCTTTGAATGCATCAAAACTTTCAGATTTGTCTTTTAGAAATTCAATCCATGTGAACCTTGAAAAATCATCTACCATGACAAACGCGTACCTTTTTCCTCCAAGGCTCTCCACTTGCATTGGCCCCATCAGGTCTATGTGCAATAATTCTAGTACCCTTGTTGTGGTAAGATGTTGCAACTTTGGATGCGACATCTTTGTCTGCTTTCCTATTTGACATTCTCCACATATACTCCCTTCCTCTATTTTGAGCTTTGGAAGTCCTCTGATTGCCTCTTTAGCTATTGCCTTTTTCATGCCTTTGAGGTGTAGGTGGCCAAGTTTTTGATGCCACAATTTTACCTCATCTTCTTTGCTAATAAGACATGTGGATACATCTTCTTCTTTAGGAATCCAGAGATAACAGTTGTCTCTAGACCTTACTCCTTTCATCAACAGCTCTCCTTGCTCGTTTGTAACTAGGCATTCAGCTTTTGTGAAGTTAACTTTCATGCCTTGATCACAAAGTTGGCTTATGCTGATTAGATTAGCTTTAAGCCCTTTTACAAGCAGCACATTATCAAGCTTTGGTAAGCCATGGTTTGCAAGTTTACCAACTCCCTTGATCTCTCCTTTGGCTCCATCTCCAAAGGTCACAAAACTGGTAGCATATGACTTCAAGTCTTCAAGATAATGTTCAACACCTGTCATGTGTCTAGAACAGCCACTATCAAAGTACCAGGTTTCTCTTGAAGAAGCTCTCAAGGATGTATGAGCTATTAGACCTGTGATCTTCTTCTTTTCTCTCCATTCCTGTCTTGTCGTAACATTAGGAAAGACAGGAGTATAGAATTCTTGATGAACTCTCCTTGGATATCCGTGCAGCCTATAGCAGAAAGGCCTAATGTGTCCTTTCCTGCCACAATGATGACATGTCCAGTTATAGAACCTGGGCATAGAATGTCCCATCAGATGTTGCGACAATCCTCCTGACACAAACGTGCTGTTGATTGGAGTATGTATAGTAGCATTGTTGAACTTCATCTGCTGCTTTACTCTTTCATGTTCAAAACCAATGGGCTTAGGTTTCCCATAGTTTTGTCTCTGTAACATTTCCTCAAAGGCATCAGTACCTTTGGTCATCATTTTAGCCACTTTAGTGACTTGATCTAAATCAGCATTTAATTTGGTTACTTCTTCATTCTGTTCAGCAACTTTACACAAGAGGTTAGACTTCTCCATTTCCAGCTGTTGAATTTGACTACTCTGATCTTCAACCTTAGCATTGAGATTATCAATGTTTATGAGTAAGTCATTTTTCTCAGCTTGTAGTTTACCATTGATCTTCTTTTGTTTCTCTAATGCTTTGCAAACTTCTATACTTCTAGTATGAAGATCTTTATAAGTAGCAGCTAGTTCCTCATAAGTTACCTCCTCATCACATGATTCTGAGTCAGATACACAAACTCCTGTTAAAGCATTAACAAACTTGGCAGATTCTTCCTCCTCTGAATCTGTATCAGACCATGAAACCACAAGACTTTTCTTTTGCCTTTTTAGAAAGGTTGGACATTCAGGTCTGATATGTCCAAAACCTTCACATTCATGGCATTTCATTCCTCTTTCATCTTCATTTGTCTTTTTCTGAAAGCTGGACTGTTTGTTGTTGTTGAGTCGTCCATTTGGCTTGTGCCTTTGATCCACTTTCTTCATCAACTTGTTGAACTGTCTTCCAAGCATAGCCATAGATTCAGCTAAGCTTTCTTCACCTTCAGATTCAATTTGTAAGTCATCAGCAGCACTTTTTGAAGCAAAGGCTAGATTCTTATCTTTCTTTTCATTTCTCCTGTTTAGGCCAATTTCATAGGTCTGAAGTGATCCTATGAGTTCATCTAAATTTAGACTTGAAAGATCATGAGCCTCCTCAATAGCTGTCACCTTCATATCAAATCTTTTAGGCAAAGATCTGAGTATTTTTCCAACTAGCTCCTCATCTGAGATAGGTTTTCCAAGTGCATCAAACGAATTTGCAAAATCAAGCACATTCATCTGAAAGTCATGAATGGTTTCTTCCTCCTTCATTCTGAGATTCTCAAAATTGGTTTTGAGCATCTGAAGTTTAGATAGCTTAACTTTTGATGTTCCTTCATGAGCTTTTCTCAGAACTTCCCAGGCATGCTTAGCAGTAATACATCTCTTAACAAGCCTGAACATGTTTGCATCCACACCATTAAAAATAGCATAAAAGGCTTTGGAGTTGCCAAGTGCCAGATCATCCTCATCTTTAGTCCATTCATCATTTGGCTTCTTGACATCAGTTTTATTGCCATCTTTGTCAAGAACCATTGGTGGTTCCCATCCACGTAACACAGCCTTCCATGTCCTACTGTCAATTGATTTTATGAAAGCCTCCATTTTAGATTTCCAATAATCATAGTTCTCAGGACCTGTCAGTAAGGGGGGTTTAGACACTGACCCTCCTTCTTTATCCATTGTACCAGAAAGTACTCTCCCTGGAGCTCACCCAAAATAACAGAACAGGGTGCCTGCTCTGATGCCAATTGAAATTCTGGTATCACTAGAATGATGTTGCCTAAGATGTCCCAACAACTACTTTATGATTAATGTTGTTTCTTTTGTTGGCACATCTTATATAACATATAAAAAACTGACAGAAAATAAATAAATGACACAAGTAATTGTTAACCCAGTTCAGCCAACTGCCTACTCTGGGGGATACCAATCCAGGAAGGAAATCCACTAATAGCTCTAGTTACTAAGACCTCCAGCAAACCCTAGGATTTACGCCTTACACTAAGACCTCCAGCAAACCCCTGGTTTACGTCTTATAACCTCGACACTACTCATGCAACTTCTGCCTAGGAACTCCTAGACATGAGATCCCATCTCACTTCCACTCACACAACACAACCTGTGTTGATTATACAATGTTAAGAATGATGTGGCGACAACTTGCCAAGACAACACTTCACTTTTGCTTAAAAGCTTCAAGTGAATCACACACGGTAAACTCCGTACTTCAAAGCTTAGGAGTAACCTTAAACTAATAAACTTACTTCTTAGCTCGTGTTATAGAATCCACAAGCAAGAATTACAATCAAATAATAAAAGACTCAACAAAGACTCAACAAAGACTCAATATGTGTAACTGATATTTTTCAATAAGATACTTAGTCTTGAGCTTGGTCTTCGTATATATAATGATCTAGCACGCTCCTCTTTCTTCATTACTGATAGGACGCTCCTTGTAGCTCATAAAAGGTGATCTGATTTTCTTTTGATCTTCATCAAGAGTGTATAGAAACTTTCCAAAAGTGTTTAAGGACTTTATAGGATAATTGTGATCATACCGTTGTACCATTAAGTCTTATCTTATCCTTAAAGCTCCTGATCAGATCAAATCTCCATTGAGCGTGCTCTTTAAGTGGATTTCCATAAATAGCAGATGCTCTCATAAATGCGCGAGATTTCCTTGAATAAATATGATGTTGTAACATGTTTTCCAACATCTTGTTAGTATATTTGTTTTAGCAAAATTAAGCCAATTCAAATATCCAACAAAATGATATTTCCAAATCCAGTTAGAATTCTAGTTTGTTTTTGCCATTTATATATAAAAAAAATACTAATTTGTTTTTTTGGTCAATATTTTTAGACTTATATAAATGACATTTTTCACAAGTGAATTGTATATAGACTTATAAAAAACTTACATATTGTGAAATTCTATATACAATTCATTTGTTAAAAAAGCTATTTAATACATTCAAGACAAATTTAGTTATTATATATATACATGTGAATGTATGCGCGCACATACACTTTTTTATGGTATATATATTCATTAATAGTGTACGTAATAGAGTATAGTTGTCGAAATTTGGGGCATTTATCTGTTATTAAAGCTTGCGCGTCAGTGACAGAGTTGTTCAATGAATCAACCTTATTATCTCATTGTTTCTCGTATTTCATCGCTATCACGTATAAAAACTGTGGAATATGATTCATTTTCTCCTTATCAAGTTCCGGAGATGAATCCACTCTCATTCAACTCGAAACTCCGAATTATCTATAACTTCCTTCATGGTACAATAATACGTGGAACACACCCTAACCCCGTTAAAACTTTTGCTCCAAATAAGCCCATACCACTTTCCGCATGGATAATTGTTCCTAACTTAGAAAATTAATACCTCTCCGGACACCCTTATTTGAACCCCACCAAAAAGAATTCATCATCCTCTCCAATTTTTCACCGAGGGATGACGGTAGCAAAAATGTGCTCATATAGTAAGTTGGAATAGCTTGAGTCACAAATTTCACAAACAAATGACAAGTATCACTAAAACTCACATAACATTTTTCACATGCTCCATTAAATTTTTCTTTCTATAGGAGAAGTGACAAATACCACTGAAACTTGCATACACAATTGCAAAGTTTCGAGTTTGACCTTGGATGAAAGTAGCACCGTTTGAAACATTTTTTTTGAGATTTCATATTATAGAAGAAGGAAAAATTACACTCACAACCCCTGAAATCTATTTAAATGATATCGACAACTCCCTCTAGTTTTATAAACTTACACTAATCTCCCTTTAATTCATATCAAATACACAAATACCTCCCTTTCTCATTAACGATGTTCATTTTCTGTTAACTGTTTTCATAGTTTTTTTTTATAAGAAACTTTTTTCATAGTTGATCGTTGTTAAATGTTGAACATGTCACCCCAATTTACAATCAAATTAGTTTTATCATTAGTATTATGTTGACGACAGCCAATTATGTGATTATCGTTTCAAATAAGTTGTTGTTATATGTTTTATTTATAGTCAATTAGCTCTATATCGTCTTTATACCAACAAAATGTAACAAAAAGAAAGAGAAAGGGAATTTGGTTCGAGAAAACTAAGAGGTTGATGGGACATAAGATGAAATGGTGATGAAGTCATTTTATAGAATCTTAAGCAAAAATGAGTTGACTTTATTGTGGTGTTTGCCCTCTTTTAGGCCTGGTTTGTTTCAGACTTTCTAGCAAAAAAAAAATCAATTTTTTTTATTTTACTTGTGTTTGTTTTAGATTTTTTCAAAAATCATTTTAGTAAAAAGAAAATCATTTTTTCCTTCAAAATGAAAAGCTATTTCCAATAGCTTTTTTCAAAATCTATTATTTTGAAAATCATTTTCTGAGAATTTATCCTATATATGCAAATGTTAATTCTTTAATGAATTTATCTTCTTTATTTTTTGGACAATTGACTTTTTATTAGTCTTGAGAGTTGACTATTATTTTTAGTCGTCTTGAGAATTGACTTTATTTCTTTATTTGTCTTGAGAATTGAAATATATCCTTTTATATTTATTTTGATTTCCTTTAAATACCATCATTTATTCACTACTCTAACATGCAAATATTCCACAACCCTTTTTTGTGTCTTTGACGTACCTCAGTCATGGCTATGTCTCACTCTTTCATTCCTCTGGTCTTTTTCATATTGCTACTTATACAGACCATAGCTGGCATTGACCTAAATTGGTATGATGCTCATGCAACCTTCTACGGTGGTCCTTCAGGAGCTGGAACCATGCGTAAGTTCTAAAATTAAACTTCGATTTTTTACTTTATAACATTTTAGATGATACAAATCGTTTATACGTAATTTATTCTCTCAACAATAAAGAACAATGAATCTCAATTATTTTGTTTGTCTAATATTCTTCACCCACATGCAATTGTAAATAAAATCATATTTCAATTTTTTAATATCATATGGTATGCGTTAGATGAAGTTCAGATGACTAATCCTTATTATTTATTATATATACATGAATTAAGAATAAATGAGCAACAAATCGTGCCGCTAATCCTTTCTTGTATTTGTGCAGAGGGGGCTTGTGGTTATGGTGATCTGTACAAACAAGGATATGGACTTGCAAACACAGCACTAAGCACAGCTCTATTCAATAATGGAGCTACTTGTGGTGCTTGTTTTCAGTTATTTTGTGTCAACGATCCCCAATGGTGCATAAAGGGCGCAAAGCCAATCACAGTAACCGCAACAAATTTTTGTCCTCCAAATTCCGCCCAGCCCGGTGCTTGTAACCCACCACTAAAACACTTTGACTTAAGTTATAAAATGTTCACTTCTGTTGCCTACGAAAAAGGCGGTATCATACCCGTTAAATATCGACGTGTTTCATGTGTGAAACAAGGGGGTGTTAGGTTTGAGATCAACGGAAACCCTAATTTCTTGTTTGTTTTGGTGTTCAATGTTGCCAATGCTGGTGATGTTTCTCGTGTTAGTGTCAAAGGGTCTAAGACTGGATGGATTCCCATGAAGCGCAATTTTGGACAAAAGTGGAATACTGGAGTGAATTTGGTAGGACAAGCTTTGTCATTTCAAGTTACTACAAGTGATGGAAAAACTTTGGAGTTTTATTCAGTTTCTCCTTACAACTGGCAATTTGGACAGACTTATCAGAGCCAGGGTAATTTTTAGATAAAATTTAACTCATAAATATATCAAGTCACAAAATTATTAGGAGAATTGAGTTAAGAGATAATAATTATTGTGAGTATCATGTTATTTCAATTCTAGCATTTTGATGAAATAAAAGTCTACGGTTTATAATTTTTAAAATGGTTTTCTTGTACACCTTTTCGTTGTATAATTAATGTTTAAATGATATTTCCAAATCCACTTAGAATTCTAGTTTGTTTTTGCCATTTATATATAAAAAAATACTAATTTGTTTTTTTGGTCAATATTTTTAGACTTATATAAATGACATTTTTCACAAGTGAATTGTATATAGACTTATAAAAAATTACATATTGTGAAATTCTATATACAATTCATTTGTTAAAAAAGCTATTTAAAACATTCAAGACAAATTTAGTTATTATATATATACATGTGAGTGTATGCGCGCGCATACACTTTTTTATGGTATATATATTCATTAATAGTGTACGTAATAGAGTATAGTTGTCAAAATTTGGGGCATTTATCTGTTATTAAAGCTTGCGCGTCAGTGACAGAGTTGTTCAATGAATCAACCTTATTATCTCATTGTTTCTCGTATTTCATCGCTATCACGTATAAAAACTGTGGAATATGATTCATTTTCTCCTTATCAAGTTCCGGAGATGAATCCACTCTCATTCAACTCGAAACTCCGAATTATCTATAACTTCCTTCATGGTACAATAATACGTGGAACACACCCTAACCCCGTTAAAACTTTTGCTCCAAATAAGTCCATACCACTTTTCGCATGGATAATTTTTCCTAACTTAGAAAATTAATACCTCTTCGGACACCCTTATTTGAACCCCACCAAAAAGAATTCATCATCCTCTCCAATTTTTCACCGAGGGATGACGGTAGCAAAAATGTGCTCATATAGTAAGTTGGAATAGCTTGAGTCACAAATTTCATAAACAAATGACAAGTATCACTAAAACTCACATAACATTTTTCACATGCTCCATTAAATTTTTCTTTCTATAGGCAAAGTGACAAATACCACTGAAACTTGCATACACAATTGCAAAGTTTCGAGTTTGACCTTGGATGAAAGTAGCACCGTTTGAAACATTTTTTTGAGATTTCATATTATAGAAGAAGGAAAAATTACACTCACAACCCCTGAAATCTATTTAAATGATATCGACAACTCCCTCTAGTTTTATAAACTTACACTAATCTCCCTTTAATTCATATCAAATACACAAATACCTCCCTTTCTCATTAACGATGTTCATTTTTTGTTAACTGTTTTCATAGTTTTTTTTTTATAAGAAACTTTTTTCATAGTTGATCGTTGTTAAATGTTGAACATGTCACCCCAATTTACAATCAAATTAGTTTTATCATTAGTATTATGTTGACGACAGCCAATTTTGTGATTATCGTTTCAAATAAGTTGTTGTTATATGTTTTATTTATAGTCAATTAGCTCTATATCGTCTTTATACCAACAAAATGTAACAAAAAGAAAGAGAAAGGGAATTTGGTTCAAGAAAACTAAGAGGTTGATGGGACATAAGATGAAATGGTGATGATGTCATTTTATAAAATCTTAAGCAAAAATGAGTTGACTTTATTGTGGTGTTTGCCCTCTTTTAGGCCTGGTTTGTTTCAGACTTTCTAGCAAAAAAAAAAATCAATTTTTTTTTATTTTAATTGTGTTTGTTTTAGATTTTTTCAAAAATCATTTTAGTAAAAAGAAAATCATTTTTTCCTACAAAATGAAAAGCTATTTCCAATAGCTTTTTTCAAAATCTATTATTTTGAAAATCATTTTCTGAGAATTTATCCTATATATGCAAATGTTAATTCTTTAATGAATTTATCTTCTTTATTTTTTGGACAATTGACTTTTTATTAGTCTTGAGAGTTGACTATTATTTTTACTCGTCTCGAGAATTGACTTTATTTCTTAATTTGTCTTTTGAATTGAAACATATCCTTTTATATTTATTTTGATTTCCTTTAAATACCACCATTGATTCACCACTCTAACATGCAAATATTCCACAACCCTTTTTTGTGTCTTTTACGTACCTCAGTCATGGCTATGTCTCACTCTTTCAGTCCTCTGGTCTTTTTCATATTGCTACTTATACAGGCCATAGCTGGCATTGACCTAAATTGGTATGATGCTCATGCAACCTTCTACGGTGGTCCTTCTGGAGCTGGAACCATGCGTAAGTTCTAAAATTAAAGTTCGATTTTTTACTTTATAACATTTTAGATGATACAAATCGTTTATACGTAATTTATTCTCTCAACAATAAAGAACAATGAATCTCAATTATTTTGTTTGTCTAATATTCTTCACCCACATGCAATTATAAATAAAATCATATTTCAATTTTTTAATATCATATGGTATGCGTTAGATGAAGTTCAGATGACTAATCCTTATTATTTATTATATATACATGAATTAAGAATAAATGAGCAACAAATCGTGCCGCTAATCCTTTCTTGTATTTGTGCAGAGGGGGCTTGTGGTTATGGTGATCTGTACAAACAAGGATATGGACTTGCAAACACAGCACTAAGCACAGCTCTATTCAATAATGGAGCTACTTGTGGTGCTTGTTTTCAGTTATTTTGTGTCAACGATCCCCAATGGTGCATAAAGGGCGCAAAGCCAATCACAGTAACCGCAACAAATTTTTGTCCTCCAAATTCCGCCCAGCCCGGTGCTTGTAACCCACCACTAAAACACTTTGACTTAAGTTATAAAATGTTCACTTCTGTTGCCTACGAAAAAGGCGGTATCATACCCGTTAAATATCGACGTGTTTCATGTGTGAAACAAGGGGGTGTTAGGTTTGAGATCAACGGAAACCCTAATTTCTTGTTTGTTTTGGTGTTCAATGTTGCCAATGCTGGTGATGTTTCTCGTGTTAGTGTCAAAGGGTCTAAGACTGGATGGATTCCCATGAAGCGCAATTTTGGACAAAAGTGGAATACTGGAGTGAATTTGGTAGGACAAGCTTTGTCATTTCAAGTTACTACAAGTGATGGAAAAACTTTGGAGTTTTATTCAGTTTCTCCTTACAACTGGCAATTTGGACAGACTTATCAGAGCCAGGGTAATTTTTAGATAAAATTTAACTCATAAATATATCAAGTCACAAAATTATTAGGAGAATTGAGTTAAGAGATAATAATTATTGTGAGTATCATGTTATTTCAATTCTAGCATTTTGATGAAATAAAAGTCTACGGTTTATAATTTTTAAAATGGCTTTCTTGTACACCTTTTCGTTGTATAATTTATGTTTAAATGATATTTCCAAATCCACTTAGAATTCTAGTTTGTTTTTGCCATTTATATATAAAAAAAAATACTAATTTATTTTTTTGGTCAATATTTTTAGACTTATATAAATGACATTTTTCACAAGTGAATTGAATATAGACTTATAAAAAATTACATATTGTGAAATTCTATATACAATTCATTTGTTAAAAAAGCTATTTAATATATTCAAGACAAATTTAGTTAATATATATATACATGTGAGTGTATGCGCGCACATACACTTTTTTATGGTATATATATTCATTAATAGTGTACGTAATAGAGTATAGTTGTCGAAATTTGGGGCATTTATCTGTTATTAAAGCTTGCGCGTCAGTGACAGAGTTGTTCAATGAATCAACCTTATTATCTCCTTTTTTCTCGTATTTCATCGCTATCACGTATAAAAACTGTGGAATATGATTCATTTTCTCCTTATCAAGTTCCGGAGATGAATCCACTCTCATTCAACTCGAAACTCCGAATTATCTATAACTTCCTTCATGGTACAATAATACGTGGAACACACCCTAACCCCGTTAAAACTTTTGCTCCAAATAAGCCCATACCACTTTCCGCATGGATAATTGTTCCTAACTTAGAAAATCAATACCTCTCCGGACACCCTTATTTGAACCCCACCAAAAAGAATTCATCATCCTCTCCAATTTTTCACCGAGGGATGACGGTAGCAAAAATGTGCTCATATAGTAAGTTGGAATAGCTTGAGTCACAAATTTCACGAACAAATGACAAGTATCACTAAAACTCACATAACATTTTTCACATGCTCCATTAAATTTTTCTTTCTATAGGCAAAGTGACAAATACCACTGAAACTTGCATACACAATTGCAAAGTTTCGAGTTTGACCTTGGATGAAAGTAGCACTGTTTGAAACATTTTTTTGAGATTTCATATTATAGAAGAAGGAAAAATTACACTCACAACCCCTGGAATCTATTTAAATGATATCGACAACTCCCTCTAGTTTTATAAACTTACACTAATCTCCCTTTAATTCATATCAAATACACAAATACCTCCCTTTCTCATTAACGATGTTCATTTTCTGTTAACTGTTTTCATAGTTTTTTTTTATAAGAAACTTTTTTCATAGTTGATCGTTGTTAAATGTTGAACATGTCACCGCAATTTACAATCAAATTAGTTTTATCATTTGTATTATATTGACGACAACCAATTTTGTGATTATCGTTTCAAATAAGTTGTTGTTATATGTTTTATTTATAGTCAATTAGCTCTATATCGTTTTTATACCAACAAAATGTAACAAAAAGAAAGAGAAAGGGAATTTGGTTCGAGAAAACTAAGGTTGATGGGACATAAGATGAAATGGTGATGAAGTCATTTTATAGAATCTTAAGTAAAAATGAGTTGACTTTATTGTGGTGTTTGCCCTCTTTTAGGCCTGGTTTGTTTCAGACTTTCTAGCAAAAAAAAAAAAAAAAATCAATTTTTTTTATTTTACTTGTGTTTGTTTTAGATTTTTTCAAAAATCATTTTAGTAAAAAGAAAATAATTTTTTCCTACAAAATGAAAAGCTATTTCCAATAGCTTTTTTCAAAATCTATTATTTTGAAAATCATTTTCTAAGATTTTATCATATATATGCAAATGTTAATTCTTTAATGAATTTATCTTCTTTATTTTTTGGACAATTGACTTTTTATTAGTCTTGAGAGTTGACTATTATTTTTAGTCGTCTCGAGAATTCACTTTATATCTTTATTTGTCTTGAGAATTGAAATATATCCTTTTATATTTATTTTCATTTCCTTTAAATACCATCATTTATTCAACACTCTAACATGCAAATATTCCACAACCCTTTTTTGTGTCTTTTACGTACCTCAGTCATGGCTATGTCTCACTCTTTCATTCCTCTGGTCTTTTTCATATTGCTACTTATACAGGCCATAGCTGGCATTGACCTAAATTGGTATGATGCTCATGCAACCTTCTACGGTGGTCCTTCAGGAGCTGGAACCATGCGTAAGTTCTAAAATTAAACTTCGATTTTTTACTTTATAACATTTTAGATGATACAAATCGTTTATACGTAATTTATTCTCTCAACAATAAAGAACAATGAATCTCAATTATTTTGTTTGTCTAATATTCTTCACCCACATGCAATTGTAAATAAAATCATATTTCAATTTTTTAATATCATATGGTATGCGTTAGATGAAGTTAAGATGACTAATCCTTATTATTTATTATATATACATGAATTAAGAATAAATGAGCAACAAATCGTGCCGCTAATCCTTTCTTGTATTTGTGCAGAGGGGGCTTGTGGTTATGGTGATCTGTACAAACAAGGATATGGACTTGCAAACACAGCACTAAGCACAGCTCTATTCAATAATGGAGCTACTTGTGGTGCTTGTTTTCAGTTATTTTGTGTCAACGATCCCCAATGGTGCATAAAGGGCGCAAAGCCAATCACAGTAACCGCAACAAATTTTTGTCCTCCAAATTCCGCCCAGCCCGGTGCTTGTAACCCACCACTAAAACACTTTGACTTAAGTTATAAAATGTTCACTTCTATTGCCTACGAAAAAGGCGGTATCATACCCGTTAAATATCGACGTGTTTCATGTGTGAAACAAGGGGGTGTTAGGTTTGAGATCAACGGAAACCCTAATTTCTTGTTTGTTTTGGTGTTCAATGTTGCCAATGCTGGTGATGTTTCTCGTGTTAGTGTCAAAGGGTCTAAGACTGGATGGATTCCCATGAAGCGCAATTTTGGACAAAAGTGGAATACTGGAGTGAATTTGGTAGGACAAGCTTTGTCATTTCAAGTTACTACAAGTGATGGAAAAACTTTGGAGTTTTATTCAGTTTCTCCTTACAACTGGCAATTTGGACAGACTTATCAGAGCCAGGGTAATTTTTAGATAAAATTTAACTCATAAATATATCAAGTCACAAAATTATTAGGAGAATTGAGTTAAGAGATAATAATTATTGTGAGTATCATGTTATTTCAATTCTAGCATTTTGATGAAATAAAAGTCTACGGTTTATAATTTTTAAAATGGCTTTCTTGTACACCTTTTCGTTGTATAATTTATGTTTAAATGATATTTCCAAATCCACTTAGAATTCTAGTTTGTTTTTGCCATTTATATATAAAAAAAAATACTAATTTATTTTTTTGGTCAATATTTTTAGACTTATATAAATGACATTTTTCACAAGTGAATTGAATATAGACTTATAAAAAATTACATATTGTGAAATTCTATATACAATTCATTTGTTAAAAAAGCTATTTAATACATTCAAGACAAATTTAGTTATTATATATATACATGTGAATGTATGCGCGCACATACACTTTTTTATGGTATATATATTCATTAATAGTGTACGTAATAGAGTATAGTTGTCGAAATTTGGGGCATTTATCTGTTATTAAAGCTTGCGCGTCAGTGACAGAGTTGTTCAATGAATCAACCTTATTATCTCCTTTTTTCTCGTATTTCATCGCTATCACGTATAAAAACTGTGGAATATGATTCATTTTCTCCTTATCAAGTTCCGGAGATGAATCCACTCTCATTCAACTCGAAACTCCGAATTATCTATAACTTCCTTCATGGTACAATAATACGTGGAACACACCCTAACCCCGTTAAAACTTTTGCTCCAAATAAGCCCATACCACTTTCCGCATGGATAATTGTTCCTAACTTAGAAAATCAATACCTCTCCGGACACCCTTATTTGAACCCCACCAAAAAGAATTCATCATCCTCTCCAATTTTTCACCGAGGGATGACGGTAGCAAAAATGTGCTCATATAGTAAGTTGGAATAGCTTGAGTCACAAATTTCACGAACAAATGACAAGTATCACTAAAACTCACATAACATTTTTCACATGCTCCATTAAATTTTTCTTTCTATAGGCAAAGTGACAAATACCACTGAAACTTGCATACACAATTGCAAAGTTTCGAGTTTGACCTTGGATGAAAGTAGCACCGTTTGAAACATTTTTTTTGAGATTTCATATTATAGAAGAAGGAAAAATTACACTCACAACCCCTGAAATCTATTTAAATGATATCGACAACTCCCTCTAGTTTTATAAACTTACACTAATCTCCCTTTAATTCATATCAAATACACAAATACCTCCCTTTCTCATTAACGATGTTCAATTTCTGTTAACTGTTTTCATAGTTTTTTTTTATAAGAAACTTTTTTCATAGTTGATCGTTGTTAAATGTTGAACATGTCACCGCAATTTACAATCAAATTAGTTTTATCATTTGTATTATATTGACGACAACCAATTTTGTGATTATCGTTTCAAATAAGTTGTTGTTATATGTTTTATTTATAGTCAATTAGCTCTATATCGTTTTTATACCAACAAAATGTAACAAAAAGAAAGAGAAAGGGAATTTGGTTCGAGAAAACTAAGGTTGATGGGACATAAGATGAAATGGTGATGAAGTCATTTTATAGAATCTTAAGTAAAAATGAGTTGACTTTATTGTGGTGTTTGCCCTCTTTTAGGCCTGGTTTGTTTCAGACTTTCTAGCAAAAAAAAAAAAATCAATTTTTTTTATTTTACTTGTGTTTGTTTTAGATTTTTTCAAAAATCATTTTAGTAAAAAGAAAATAATTTTTTCCTACAAAATGAAAAGCTATTTCCAATAGCTTTTTTCAAAATCTATTATTTTGAAAATCATTTTCTAAGATTTTATCATATATATGCAAATGTTAATTCTTTAATGAATTTATCTTCTTTATTTTTTGGACAATTGACTTTTTATTAGTCTTGAGAGTTGACTATTATTTTTAGTCGTCTCGAGAATTCACTTTATATCTTTATTTGTCTTGAGAATTGAAATATATCCTTTTATATTTATTTTCATTTCCTTTAAATACCATCATTTATTCAACACTCTAACATGCAAATATTCCACAACCCTTTTTTGTGTCTTTTACGTACCTCAGTCATGGCTATGTCTCACTCTTTCATTCCTCTGGTCTTTTTCATATTGCTACTTATACAGGCCATAGCTGGCATTGACCTAAATTGGTATGATGCTCATGCAACCTTCTACGGTGGTCCTTCAGGAGCTGGAACCATGCGTAAGTTCTAAAATTAAACTTCGATTTTTTACTTTATAACATTTTAGATGATACAAATCGTTTATACGTAATTTATTCTCTCAACAATAAAGAACAATGAATCTCAATTATTTTGTTTGTCTAATATTCTTCACCCACATGCAATTGTAAATAAAATCATATTTCAATTTTTTAATATCATATGGTATGCGTTAGATGAAGTTCAGATGACTAATCCTTATTATTTATTATATATACATGAATTAAGAATAAATGAGCAACAAATTGTGCCGCTAATCCTTTCTTGTATTTGTGCAGAGGGGGCTTGTGGTTATGGTGATCTGTACAAACAAGGATATGGACTTGCAAACACAGCACTAAGCACAGCTCTATTCAATAATGGAGCTACTTGTGGTGCTTGTTTTCAGTTATTTTGTGTCAACGATCCCCAATGGTGCATAAAGGGCGCAAAGCCAATCACAGTAACCGCAACAAATTTTTGTCCTCCAAATTCCGCCCAGCCCGGTGCTTGTAACCCACCACTAAAACACTTTGACTTAAGTTATAAAATGTTCACTTCTATTGCCTACGAAAAAGGCGGTATCATACCCGTTAAATATCGACGTGTTTCATGTGTGAAACAAGGGGGTGTTAGGTTTGAGATCAACGGAAACCCTAATTTCTTGTTTGTTTTGGTGTTCAATGTTGCCAATGCTGGTGATGTTTCTCGTGTTAGTGTCAAAGGGTCTAAGACTGGATGGATTCCCATGAAGCGCAATTTTGGACAAAAGTGGAATACTGGAGTGAATTTGGTAGGACAAGCTTTGTCATTTCAAGTTACTACAAGTGATGGAAAAACTTTGGAGTTTTATTCAGTTTCTCCTTACAACTGGCAATTTGGACAGACTTATCAGAGCCAGGGTAATTTTTAGATAAAATTTAACTCATAAATATATCAAGTCACAAAATTATTAGGAGAATTGAGTTAAGAGATAATAATTATTGTGAGTATCATGTTATTTCAATTCTAGCATTTTGATGAAATAAAAGTCTACGGTTTATAATTTTTAAAATGGTTTTCTTGTACGTCTTTTCGTTGTATAATTTATGTTTAAATGATATTTCCAAATCCACTTAGAATTCTAGTTTGTTTTTGCCATTTATATATAAAAAAAATACTAATTTATTTTTTTGGTCAATATTTTTAGACTTATATAAATGACATTTTTCACAAGTGAATTGAATATAGACTTATAAAAATTTACATATTGTGAAATTCTATATACAATTCATTTGTTAAAAAAGCTATTTAATACATTCAAGACAAATTTAGTTATTATATATATATACATGTGAGTGTATGCGCGCACATACACTTTTTTATGGTATATATATTCATTAATAGTGTACGTAATAGAGTATAGTTGTCGAAATTTGGGGCATTTATCTGTTATTAAAGCTTGCGCGTCAGTGACAGAGTTGTTCAATGAATCAACCTTATTATCTCATTGTTTCTCGTATTTCATCGCTATCACGTATAAAAACTGTGGAATATGATTCATTTTCTCCTTATCAAGTTCCGGAGATGAATCCACTCTCATTCAACTCGAAACTCCGAATTATCTATAACTTCCTTCATGGTACAATAATACGTGGAACACACCCTAACCCCGTTAAAACTTTTGCTCCAAATAAGCCCATACCACTTTCCGCATGGATAATTGTTCCTAACTTAGAAAATTAATACCTCTCCGGACACCCTTATTTGAACCCCACCAAAAAGAATTCATCATCCTCTCCAATTTTTCACCGAGGGATGACGGTAGCAAAAATGTGCTCATATAGTAAGTTGGAATAGCTTGAGTCACAAATTTCACAAACAAATGACAAGTATCACTAAAACTCACATAACATTTTTCACATGCTCCATTAAATTTTTCTTTCTATAGGCAAAGTGACAAATACCACTGAAACTTGCATACACAATTGCAAAGTTTCGAGTTTGACCTTGGATGAAAGTAGCACCGTTTGAAACATTTTTTTTGAGATTTCATATTATAGAAGAAGGAAAAATTACACTCACAACCCCTGGAATCTATTTAAATGATATCGATAACTCCCTCTAGTTTTATAAACTTACACTAATCTCCCTTTAATTCATATCAAATACACAAATACCTCCCTTTCTCATTAACGATGTTCATTTTCTGTTAACTGTTTTCATAGTTTTTTTTTATAAGAAACTTTTTTCATAGTTGATCGTTGTTAAATGTTGAACATGTCACCACAATTTACAATCAAATTAGTTTTATCATTTGTATTATATTGACGACAACCAATTTTGTGATTATCGTTTCAAATAAGTTGTTGTTATATGTTTTATTTATAGTCAATTAGCTCTATATCGTCTTTATACCAACAAAATGTAACAAAAAGAAAGAGAAAGGGAATTTGGTTCGAGAAAACTAAGGTTGATGGGACATAAGATGAAATGGTGATGAAGTCATTTTATAGAATCTTAAGCAAAAATGAGTTGACTTTATTGTGGTGTTTGCCCTCTTTTAGGCCTGGTTTGTTTCAGACTTTCTAGCAAAAAAAAAAAATCAATTTTTTTTATTTTACTTGTGTTTGTTTTAGATTTTTTTAAAAATCATTTTAGTAAAAAGAAAATCATTTTTTCCTACAAAATGAAAAGCTATTTCCAATAGCTTTTTTCAAAATCTATTATTTTGAAAATCATTTTCTAAGATTTTATCATATATATGCAAATGTTAATTCTTTAATGAATTTATCTTCTTTATTTTTTGGACAATTGACTTTTTATTAGTCTTGAGAGTTGACTATTATTTTTAGTCGTCTCGAGAATTGACTTTATATCTTTATTTGTCTTGAGAATTGAAATATATCCTTTTATATTTATTTTCATTTCCTTTAAATACCATCATTTATTCACCACTCTAACATGCAAATATTCCACAACCCTTTTTTGTGTCTTTTACGTACCTCAGTCATGGCTATGTCTCACTCTTTCATTCCTCTGGTCTTTTTCATATTGCTACTTATACAGGCCATAGCTGGCATTGACCTAAATTGGTATGATGCTCATGCAACCTTCTACGGTGGTCCTTCAGGAGCTGGAACCATGCGTAAGTTCTAAAATTAAACTTCGATTTTTTACTTTATAACATTTTAGATGATACAAATTGTTTATACGTAATTTATTCTCTCAACAATAAAGAACAATGAATCTCAATTATTTTGTTTTGTTGGAACAAAATTGATTTAAAAATGTTTGCCCCTAAATCTATAAAGGTTTTGATGATAACAAAGTATTAATAAACAATTGGAAGGACTAAAAATTTATTTTAAGTGCGCAGATATAAGCATCAGATAAGCTCTGAGTGAAGCTCAGAGGATGTGAATTCAGAAGTTCACAAGCGCTCAGAAGATGTTGGACTTCAGAAGTTACAACCTTCAGATGATGAAGTCTTCAGAACTTCTTGAATGACTAAAGCTTCATCAACATCTGAAGATCTCTTTGATAGCTGTAAAGATTCCCTTTGCAAGTCAACTCTTCTACCAATGAAGAAAAGGACCTTTCAAGCCTGATCAGTTCAGCTACTCTCGTTTTGTCTGTCCTCACTTGAGAACGTGGGTCTTCAGACTTGTTAGCTGAATAAGGAAAGTCCACTCTGCAGTAGTCAAAGTATCTGAAACTCTTACTCAGTTTAGATACAAACAAACTGCATCAAGACAGACTGCTTGAAGACAAAAGATTATCAACTCCAACGGTTCTTTTTGCAACGACTCTTTTCTGGTGGTATATATACTAGAAGGATCAGCTGCATTAAATATAACAATAATCAAGGATTGAACGTGCGCTGAACAAACTCTGAATTCTGTATACAAGCTCTGAACCTCTTATCAAGTGTTTTTGCACTTTAGTCAAATACTCTGTACTCTTTGTATTTGCTCTCTTTAGGTTCTTCTAAGAGCATTTGTATATTTTCATATACTTTACTATTACTTGAGGAAACTTAAGCTTGTGTGCTTAAGTGTGAAGTCTTAAGCTTGTGTGCTTGAGCATTGTTGTGAAGTCTCTTGCTTGTGTGCTTGAGCAGGTGTAATCTTGTGTGATTATAGTGAAATCCCTTGGAAGTGCAAGGGGACTGGACTACTCTCGTTTTGTGAGAGGAACCAGTATAAATTGCTTGTGTGATCTCTCTCTCTCTTTCTTAACTTGTTTTATTGTATTATTTATCCGCTGCTGTTGTAGTTAAGTTAAGAACTTGAAAAAGTTTTAAACTTGACTAAAACACAATTCAACCCCCCCCCCCCTTCTTGTGTTTTCACACCTTCAATTGGTATCTAGAGCTCTGGTCTGTTACTTTCACTTAACAGTGAGACAGTAAAGATCTTGTGAGAACACTATGTCTGGAGGAGACGATAGTAGTACTAGAACAACCGGTGAAGCCGGTGAGGCCAGTGGTGCTGGTGGTGGTCCTAGAAATGCCTTTGGTTTTGACTACTTAAGTAATGAATCACATGAACATAGTGGCAATAGAAAAGCCCCTATATTCAATGGTGATGCATCATTATTTGAGTGGTGGAAGGAAAGACTGTATAGCAATATTACTGCTATTGATCATGAGTTGTGGGATTTGGTTGAGCTGGGAGTAACTTTTGAAAACTTAAATGAACATGGAAGATTGTCCATTGAGCATAGAAAGTTACTCACACCAGCTAACTTAAAAACCTACACTAAGCATCATAGAGTAAAGGACATTGTTGTTGGTGCTATTAGACATGAGGATTATGTCAGAATAGAGAACAAGTCTACTGCTAAATCTATCTTTGACTCTATGTGTGCTACCTATGATGGTAATGAAAAGGTTCAAGAGGCTAAGGCTAGTCTCTTGATAAGGCAATATGAACTATTCACTATGCAACAAGATGAAAACATTGAGACTATGTTTACAAGGTTTCAAATCCTTGTATCTGGTCTTAAAGCTCTTAAGAGAAGTTATTCCACCTATGACCATGTTCAGAAGATTCTGAGAAGTCTTCCTATTGCTTGGAGACCTAAGGTCACTGCAATAGAGGAAGCTCAAAATCTCAAGACTCTGAGTCTTGAGGCTCTGATAAGCAATCTCAGAAGCCATGAGATGGTTCTGAACGCTGACTCAGAAGCTAAGAAGAAGTCCAAGTCTGTAGCTTTACAGTCAACTAGGACTCCTTCTAAAGCTCTTAAGACTCAGCTTCTTGACATTGAAGAGGAATCTTCTGCAGATGGTCAAGAGGAGGAAATGGGTGAAGATGAGTTTGCTTTATTCACCAAGTTTCAGCAATGGAACAGATTTAACAAAAGAAATTTCAGAGGTAACAGCTCCAGAAATTTTGTCAGCAAAAAGGATGATCAGAAGAACTGCTTCAACTGTAAGAAGCCAGGACACTTTATTGCTGATTGTCCAGAAATGTCTGCTAAAGACAAAAGCAAAAGATACAGCTCAAAGAAGCAACAATTCAAGAGCAAATTGAAAAAGAGTCTGATGGCTACTTTTGAAGAGCTATCATCTGAGGAAGAAGTTGAGGAAGAAGAAGAGGCAAATCTAGCCCTGATGGCTTCAACTGACTCAGATGCAGACTCAGACGATGAATCAGAATCAGATTCAGAAGTAACTGATGAGCCTGCCACTCAAAGAAGTATCATGAAACACTCATGGTATCTGGATAGTGGATGTTCAAGGCATATGACTGGTGACAAACAACTATTTTCTAAGCTGACTATGAAAGAAGGAGGATCTGTTGGCTTTGGAGGCAATCAAAAAGGAAAGATAATAGGTACAGGTACAGTAGGTAATTCTTCCCTATCTATTAATGATGTTTGGTTAGTAGATGGACTCAAACATAACTTATTGAGCATAAGTCAATTTTGCGACAATGGTTATGTAGTTGTCTTTAATAAGGAATCATGTACTGTATCTAAACAATCTGATAACTCCATTATATTCAAAGGTCTGAGAAAGAACAATGTTTATAAAATTAATCTTTCTGATTTGAATGAACAAAAAGTGTTGTGTCTTTTGACCTTGAGTGAAGAAAAATGGATCTGGCATAAGAGGTTAGGCCATGCTAACTGGAGGTTAATCTCTAAGCTTAGTAAGCTTGACCTTGTCAGAGGTTTATGATGGATAATTTCGCAAGTGCACGAAAACCACGTAGTAATAAAAATATCGATCCACAGGGATTGTGTGATCAAACTAGTCGAATCGTGTTCATAGACATTACACCGAAAATACACATAAATTGGGGGTATGTTGAGTAATGAATTGCTAGAAAATGTGCTTGATAATATGGAAAAGCGAGGTAGAATCATCGGAATCATCTAGTCTATAGCTAACCGCATGCAACCTACAATGTCATAAGATCTACTCAAGTATCCACAACTAGATCGACAAAATAGTGAATCGCAATCTCTTGTCAAAATCCACTCTATTCGTTGTCGATACTCCCCCGATCTCTCGGGCGGAAGCTACCTACAACGAATGATATTAACGCGCGTCAATCGTTGGCTACACTCTATGCCTCAATCTCTCGACCGGAGACACTCGAGCGCTCAATACAATTCAGTTCAGACATTAAATCAATACTCTCGCACGTGACTTAACTCAAAATCATTACAACACTAATGAAGGATTGTAAAGCATTAGAAACAGACTTGAATTGAATGAATACTATAAAGAGAGTATGATCTTACACAATTGCAGGTTACATTCAATGAACTACATCCTAAACTATCCTAGATCCTACCTCCAAGGAGTTTAGCTCCTCATCGTTCTTCGTACGCTTCCTCGCTTCATCGCCATGGCTTGTGAATCCATGCTCTCGATGTGCTTGGAGCTCTCCACTGGAGTGTTGAATCACGATCTTCAAGTTCCAAAACCAGAATGTAGTGAAAAGTTGCAGAATTTTCCAACCAGAAAACAGAATTATGCAGAAAATATATATACAGAAGGCAACCACGCCGCGCGCTAGATCTACCACGCCGCGCGTGGTTGCAAATCCATCAACTACGCCGCGCGTGGTAACAGAATCACGCGGCGCGTGATCAAGTCAGAGGCAATCTTCTTCTTCAATCAAGACTTCACGCCGCGCGTGGTCAAGTCAGAGAGCAACCCAGTTCCTGAACAAAGCTTCACGCCGCGCGTGGTCAGGTATCACGCCGCGCGTGATCAGAGTGAAAATCTTGGCTCCCTGTGAGCTCCATCACGCGGCGCGTGATGGGCTACGCCCCCAGCGTAGTGAAAATCATTCATTTTCTGCAGTTTTTCCTGTTTTCTTGCAAAACAAGTAATCAAGCTAATGGTTAGATTTCTCTCATATTTATTGCTAAAAACCTACTAAAATGTATCTAATGTTGCTAAAATAGGCATGGATTAGAGAGTGTGACGATTTGTCATCACAACCCCAAACTTAAACCTTTCCTTGTCCTCAAGGAAACAACTTTTACCTCAAGCTTTTGTGTCAAGACCTTGGCATTTTCCTTAAATTCACTCGAATCATACATACGTGAGACTCACCTGATGATCAATGATCCACCTGCAAACATTGCTCAATTGCACAACCGTTCCCGCAAGGCATTTTCAAGTAGTTCACACTTTTCAACCAAAGCTCTATGATTTCATCACACTACTCACATGCACTCTTCAGTTTTTGGTACTACGCTCAAATCAACACATCAATGCAAGTCAACAATAATTTTGCAAGTAGTCTAAGAATTCATTCGGTTCACTTTGTGCACACACATTAGAGGTCTTTTAGGGTTATAACGTGGCTTGGCTAGGGTGGATGGTGACATATTTGGGATAAGTAGTAGAAAAACTTGGAGTTAGATCCCCCTATGGTCAAAAATATTTCATAAACCAAACCCCCTTTTTCCTTTGAACTATAGTGGACTAGAGAACCTTTTCAATCATCAAACAAAGTTTTGCAATTCTTTGAATTCAAGGCTATCACTTCTTTTTGTACTTCTTTTCTATTTTTCTTACACATTCATCTCTTTTTTTTCATTTTTTTTTTTTCTTGCCTTGCAATTTTTGAAAATTTTTTCTCAGTTTTTCAAATCAAAACTTTCATAAGTTCTCTAGTACCCTCACCCCAAACTTTATTTGTTGCTAATTCCAAAGAGCAACCCCAAACTTAGTAGTGAGCAATGCGCATCAACCACTAATTAGGTGCCTAACCTCCAAGAAAGTCATTCCTTTTTTTTCAATCAAAAATTACTCAAGGTTTTGCAAAAATAACATTTTCTTTTTCAGCTCAAATTGGTTAAGCAAAGGATAAGTATATGTAAGGGTGGATAGAAAGGCTCAAAGGTACCAAGGAACATGCCTCGTGTGTGCTACAAACGTACCAATCAAATAACAAGACGACAAGCAAAATCGAGAGACAATACATGAGCGGATATCACACATAGAAGAAAAAGGAGTGTTTGGCTCAATACCTCTCGGTTTGGTCGAATCAAAGAACCGGTCAAAAAGTGTGTGTTCCCTTCCTTTGCCTCTTGATCGCATGAGTGCAACAAGCTATTGCACTGCAGGTTTCACATATCACACACGGAGAAAATCAAGTAATTGATACTCAAGTAACTAGAAAGAACATGCCAAAATATTGAAACAAACTCTAGAAGTAAAAACCATTCCACAATCAAACAAAGGAAAATTCAAATTTAGAGTACACAATTAAAATATCCAGCCAATATCCAAGCAACATCAGAATATTATTACAAACCAAGCAAATAAAAGACAATGAAGTAAAGATAGAGATAGAGTAGGAGAATAGTAGCAGCAGCAGCAGTAGAACAGAACAGCATCACCAACAACGTCAAACCGCGTCATCCGGCTGGCCAGTGAAGTAGTTTGTGAACGGACTATTCAAATTCAAATTTAGCCCATCCACATCCAGCATTTCCATCTCCATAGCAGCAGCCTCATCCTGCTCAACCCGGCGTCGCCTTTCGATCTCCGCCAACTCAGAAGCTCTCAAACCAGAATTGTATGCTTGTCTGGCCTGAAATGAGTTCAGCTCCCTCGCCTGATGCGCCTCCCAATCAGTATCAACGGGATACAAAGTCCCAAAAGTAGGAGGAGGGAAGGTAGACCGATAAGTCATCGCCTCGGTGTACATGGAAGAGGCGGTATCAAAGTAGAGATTCGGCAGCCCGGAATATTGAGAAATTTCCATTTGATGCAACATCGAAGCAAGCTGATTCATATCATGAGAGTAACGAGGAGGGTCTTGAGCTGGTATATCGTGGGACTCATAAGCCGGATCCCCCTGTTGATCCGGATGGTTACCCTCTTCAAACCGATTAATCTCTTCTTCCTCTCTCAAAGCCTCCTCCCTTGCAGCATTCCCCTCACCTCGGGGCACAATCGGACCTCTCTCAAACTTTTTGCTGAAGTACGATAAAGACAATGGACGAACGGGATGAAGATCACCTTCTTGCACATTCATGGGAACATTATTCGCCCTACACAAAGCAGCGATGAGATTGCAATGTCCCAAAGTAAAAGTCGGATTCGGATGATTGGCTATCTCATGAAGATCTTTTTGTAACCAATATCCCAGATTAATAAACTTCCCTTCAACCAACAACCGGACCGCGTGCGCATTATCAAGCTGAATTTCTGAATTGTTGCCAACAACCCTCACATTTTTCAACCAGAATTCACCCCAAGCACGGTGAACCGGATTAAAACTTGTTAAGCTCAACCTTCTAGGGAGAGAAGCTGCTGAGTGCGGCAGCCACATTGCTCCCGGACGACACACTATACTCTTTAGTTCCTCCCTAACTTCGATCCCACTCTTGTCTATCCTCTCTCTATCACGCAAGAGTTCACACACACCTCCAGCAGCACAACCAAGCAGATTATTTATAGTTTCAAAAGAATAGCTCACCTTAACACCCCTAACCACAGAAACATATTCCGGAAACATAGGTTGATCCGGTAAATAAGCATTTGCAAAGAACTCCCTAGCCCACATCTGATTTCCAGGATTCACTTCATCTTTAATCATCAATTTATTAAATTTCTCCCATCCCCTAGACTTTATCTCATTCCCTAACTCAGCTACACCATTAAGCAAATCCTCACCAAAACCCTTCTCTTGATTAATAGTAAAGGTTCGAATTTGGGAGTACCTTTTTTCATGAACTTCACTGATGAAGTGGGGGTGAACCTGTGGCCGAGTAACATTGCTCCGGCGAGGAGGAGATGCTTGAGCGGACCGAGAAGATTGGCCCTTGCTTGCACTCATCTTTGTTCTTGGTTTCTTTGGAGGCTCTTGTGGTGGGTTAGCATCACTCTTCTTCTTTCCCTTTCCGGTTAGCCTAGTCAACATGGTGATAGTAGATAGATTGAAATGGGTTAACTTGGGAAAGTGGTGAAATGTGATGAAATGAGGGATTTGGAGTGGAATTAGGAGTGGGTAATACGGGTGGTATGTGAATGTGAACGAATTGGGTGATTGAAGGTGATTAGAAGTGAAATTGGAGAAGTTTGGAGAGTGAAAATGGGTTCTCAATGGAGTTTTCCGTGTGGGAGACCGTGTGAATTGATGATGGGACGGATGGAGTGGTTGAGAAGATGAAGAAATTCAAATTTTACACGCTTTCCTGTGTAACCACGCCGCGCGTGACCCCTGCTACGCCGCGCGTAATACCAATTGTAACGGTCAAGAACTTCTTTCCTCCAGGCCACGCCGCGCGTAATCACCATCACGCGGCGCGTAATCACTTAGTCAGAGACTCCATATTTCTCCAGTTTTCACGCAGCGCGTGATATACCCCTACGCCGCGCGTAACGCCTTCTGAAAACTACTTCCTCTGTGATGAAGGATCACGCCGCGCGTGATTGTACTGCGCCCCCGGCGTAGTAGAATTCTGTTCTGCCCTGTTTTGCTTCCGTCCTTGCTTCTGCTGCACACCTACCTACATACTTCAAAACAACACAAACTAAAACATTAGAAACCGTTGGGTTGCCTCCCAACCAGCGCTTGTTTAACGTCCCGATGCTTGACGTTCCATACCCCTAAGGGTTATGGAAAAGAAGTGCCACCCTGTGGCAAGTAGTGTGCATTCCAAGGTAACTTAAGAGCATCTTTCACAATATGATCATAAACCTGGATTTTAAAACATTGTGGGTCTCCATCATCACACTCCATCTTATCAAAGACATTGAATGTGACCTGCTGATCATCGGTCCTTAGCATGAGCTCGCCCATCTCTACATCGATTAGGGCACGGCTGGTTGCTAAAAAGGGTCTACCAAGTAGCAAAGGTTCCCACTCCCTAGTTTCTTCTATGTCTAAGACCACAAAATCTGCGGGAAACACAAACCCAGCAACCTTAACCAACACATCATGTAGAATGCCTTCCGGATGCACAACCGATCTATCCGCCAAAGAGAGACTCATCTTTGTCGGCTTTGCTACCGCTCCCGGTATCTTCTTCATCATTGATAACGGCATCAGATTAATGCTAGCACCCAAATCACACAAAGCTTTTTCAATGGTGAGATTTCCAATGGAACAAGGAATTGTAAAGCTCCCCGGATCTTTCTTTTTCTGAGGTAGCTTCCGTTGAATGAGGGCGCTGCACTCTTCCGTCATACTCACCATTTCATCATCTAATGGTTTTCTTTTCTTTGTGAGCAGCTCCTTCAAAAACTTTGCATAACTTGGCATTTGCTCCAATGCCTCAACTAAAGGTATAGCCATCTCCAGCTTGTTCAACACCTTCATGAACTTCTTGAACTCCTTCTCCCGCTCAAGATTCATAACTTTCTTTCTCCTAGGAAACGGCATCCTAGCATATGGTGATTCATCACTTCCTTTATCTTTCTCAACCTTCTTACTCTCTTTCTCTTTTATCTCCCTCTGTTTTTCAACTTCTTCTACTTCATCCTTACTAAACTCAACTTCTTTAGGCACATTTTCCTTTTCTACTTCTCCCTCGTATCTCTCATTTTCAACTACAACTTCTTGCTTATTTTCAACTTCTCCCTCATTAACCTTCTTTTTCAAGGGCTTCTCCACAGCTGGCCTTTCCGGTATCTCTCTACTCCTCAACGTGATTCCATTGCAAGTTTCATTTTTCGGATTGTCATGAGTGTTTCCACCGAAACCTCCTTGGTTTTGCAACATAGAAAACTGTCTTGACAGCTGACCCATTTGCACCTCAAGATTCTTTATCGAAGCTTCATGATTCTTGTTAGAGGTTGCTTGACTCGATTTCATCGCTTCAAAGTTGCTTTGGGTCATGAGCATGAACTGATTTAGAGTCTCTTCCATCCTTGATGGAGGCCTTTGCTGCTGTTGCGGTGCACCTTGACTTTGCATACCATTCCCCCATCCGGACCCGTTGTTACTGTTGTTGTACGGCTTCCGAAAATTGGCCAAGTAGCGAGCCTCCTCTGAACCCTCCGGAAAGCATCCGCCATTAGGGTGATCCTGCAAACAAAAATCACAGCGCACATTGTCAATTTTACCTATTGGAGAAGTTTGGACTTGCGGATTGGATAGCAACTTCATCATTGCTTCCATTTGGCTAGTCATGAGCTTTTGCTGTGCCAATAGTGCTGTTTGAGTATCCACTTCCAACACTCCGCCTTTCTTTTTGGCTCCTCTATCATTAGTAGCTCTATACTCGTTTTGAGCCATGCTTTCCACCAATTCTCTTGCTTCAGTTTCATCACGGTTTTTCAACGAACCACCGGCTGATGCATCAAGTATCATTCGCGTTTGAGCCCTCAAACCTTGGGTAAACATTTGCATCTGATTGTGGCCATCGAAACCGTGATTCGGACACCTTTTAAGACAGACTTTGAACCTCTCCCAAGCATCATACAATGTTTCACCATCCGCTTGTTCGAAGTTGCTAATTTCAGCCCTTCTTTCTAGAAACTTATGAATAGGAAAGTAACGATCTAAGAACTTCCGCTCCAGCTGTCTCCAAGTCTCAATAGTTCCGGCGGGTATCGTGTCTAACCAATCTTTAGCACGGCCGGTGAGAGAATGCTTGAATAACCTAAGTCTTTTGTCCGATTCGCTCACCCCCGGTGGATCGGTATAGTCGCAGGCTTCATAGAAGTGAGACAAGTGTAAGTTCGGGCATTGAGCTTCCGAACCTGAATACGGATTCTCTTTTAAGGCGGAAAGGACCGTGTTCTCGCTGGCTGAAAGCCTTGATTTGCCAACGCGTCATTGTCTCTCCTTCCATAATCACCAAGGGTACGCCTTGGCGGTTGAGGAACCGGTGGAACCTGTTCTTCCTCCATTGTTGCTGCAGTCCTTCCTTGACAGTCCGGTGTATCCCTTAGCAAAGCTCTTCCCCTTGAAACTTGAGCTTCCCTTGTTGCCTTTCGAATTGCGCGAGCTGTCTTTTCAATCTCTGGATCAAATTGCAGCTCTTGAGGACCTGTTCTCCGCATGCACAATGAAACACACAAGTAGAACGCTCCGGGAGAAAAATATAAAACAGAAAATAATAAAGAAAACACAGAAAATATGAACACTATTGCCTAGTTGAATCAATCACAATCCCCGGCAACGGCGCCAAAAACTTGATGGATAATTTCGCAAGTGCACGAAAACCACGTAGTAATAAAAATATCGATCCACAGGGATTGTGTGATCAAACTAGTGGAATCGTGTTCATAGACATTACACCGAAAATACACATAAATTGGGGGTATGTTGAGTAATGAATTGCTAGAAAATGTGCTTGATAATATGGAAAAGCGAGGTAGAATCATCGGAATCATCTAGTCTATAGCTAACCGCATGCAACCTACAATGTCATAAGATCTACTCAAGTATCCACAACTAGATCGACAAAATAGTGAATCGCAATCTCTTGTCAAAATCCACTCTATTCGTTGTCGATACTCCCCCGATCTCTCGGGCGGAAGCTACCTACAACGAATGATATTAACGCGCGTCAATCGTTGGCTACACTCTATGCCTCAATCTCTCGACCGGAGACACTCGAGCGCTCAATACAATTCAGTTCAGACATTAAATCAATACTCTCGCACGTGACTTAACTCAAAATCATTACAACACTAATGAAGGATTGTAAAGCATTAGAAACAGACTTGAATTGAATGAATACTATAAAGAGAGTATGATCTTACACAATTGCAGGTTACATTCAATGAACTACATCCTAAACTATCCTAGATCCTACCTCCAAGGAGTTTAGCTCCTCATCGTTCTTCGTACGCTTCCTCGCTTCATCGCCATGGCTTGTGAATCCATGCTCTCGATGTGCTTGGAGCTCTCCACTGGAGTGTTGAATCACGATCTTCAAGTTCCAAAACCAGAATGTAGTGAAAAGTTGCAGAATTTTCCAACCAGAAAACAGAATTATGCAGAAAATATATATACAGAAGGCAACCACGCCGCGCGCCAGATCTACCACGCCGCGCGTGGTTGCAAATCCATCAACTACGCCGCGCGTGGTAACAGAATCACGCGGCGCGTGATCAAGTCAGAGGCAATCTTCTTCTTCAATCAAGACTTCACGCCGCGCGTGGTCAAAAGCTACGCCGCGCGTGGTCAAGTCAGAGAGCAACCCAGTTCCTGAACAAAGCTTCACGCCGCGCGTGGTCAGGTATCACGCCGCGCGTGATCAGAGTGAAAATCTTGGCTCCCTGTGAGCTCCATCACGCGGCGCGTGATGGGCTACGCCCCCAGCGTAGTGAAAATCATTCATTTTCTGCAGTTTTTCCTGTTTTCTTGCAAAACAAGTAATCAAGCTAATGGTTAGATTTCTCTCATATTTATTGCTAAAAACCTACTAAAATGTATCTAATGTTGCTAAAATAGGCATGGATTAGAGAGTGTGACGATTTGTCATCACAACCCCAAACTTAAACCTTTCCTTGTCCTCAAGGAAACAACTTTTACCTCAAGCTTTTGTGTCAAGACCTTGGCATTTTCCTTAAATTCACTCGAATCATACATACGTGAGACTCACCTGATGATCAATGATCCACCTGCAAACAAGCTGAATGAACAAGGTGAAGTGGTAAGAAACAAGGCTAGATTGGTTGCACAAGGTTATAGTCAACAAGAGGGGATTGACTATACTGAAACCTTTGCACCAGTTGCTAGACTTGAAGCAATCAGGTTACTTCTATCTTATGTTGTTAATCATGGAATAACTTTGTATCAAATGGATGTTAAGAGTGCCTTCTTAAATGGTTTTATTTCTGAAGAAGTGTATGTTAAGCAACCTCCTGGTTTTGAAGATGTCTCAAACCCAGAACATGTTTTTAAATTGAAGAAATCACTGTATGGTCTGAAACAAGCTCCAAGAGCTTGGTATGATAGACTCAGTAATTTCCTTCTTGAAAAGGGTTTTGAGAAAGGAAAGGTTGACTGCACACTCTTTAGAAAAACAACCAAAGAAGACATTTTAATCATTCAAATTTATGTTGATGATATTATCTTTGGTTCAACTAATGCTTCCTTGTGCAAGAATTTTTCTAAGATAATGCAGGATGAATTTGAAATGAGCATGATGGGAGAATTGAAATTCTTTCTTGGAATTCAAATCAATCAGAAGAAGGAAGGAACTTATGTTCATCAATCAAAATACACCAAAGAACTTCTGAAGAAATTCAACCTAGATGACTGCAAGATAATGAACACTCCTATGCATTCAACTACCAACATGAGCAAGTCAGATGATGAAGGAAAGGTAGATCAAAAGGTCTACAGAGGTATGATTGGTTCCTTACTCTATCTGACAGCCTCTAGACCAGATATTTTATTCAGTGTTTGCTTATGTGCAAGATTCCAGTCAGATCCTAGAGAGTCTCATCTTACAGCTGTAAAGAGAATCTTTAGGTATCTGAAAGGAACAACCAATCTTGGACTTCTCTATAAGAAATCCAATGATTATGTGCTAAATGGATTCTGTGATGCTGACTATGCTGGAGATAAAATTGAAAGAAAATCCACAAGTGGCAATTGTCAATTTGTTGGTGAAAACCTTATCTCCTGGGCTAGTAAAAGACAAACTACTATAGCTTTGTCTACAGCAGAAGCAGAATACATTTCAGCAGCTAAGTGTTGCACACAACTACTCTGGTTAAAATATCAGTTAGAAGATTATCAGGTAAGCAGTAACAATATTCCTTTATATTGTGATAATACTGCAGCCATTCATTTATCTAAAAATCCTATCCTACACTCTAGAGCCAAACATATTGAAATTAAACATCATTTTATCAGAGATTATGTTCAGAGAGGCATTATAGATATTAAGTTTGTTGATACTGAAAATCAATGGGCTGACATATTTACTAAAGCCTTACCTGTTGAAAGATTTGATTTTATAAAGAAACATCTGAACATGTTCTCAATCTCTGAATGAAAATTTTTCTTGGCTACTAAAGTGTAAGAGGTTATGTATATATCAGAACTTATGTCTCAGAACATCTGAAACACAAGCTCTGAAGTACTTAACTCTGATAGAGAATTTTAAATATCTCAGAGGCTCTGAACTATTTTAAGTGAGAAACGTTTAGTATTCACTGCTGAACAGTTGTCCATTAAAATAGCAGTTACCGAGTAAATTTCTGCACGTGGTCTACGTGTGTCAGGTAGTGGGTGGTTAATGATGATTTTTGGTATTCAACTTTCTGTCAATTAGCGTAACTTCCCAAATTTGCTATTTTCGTATTAACTGTGTGCATTTAAATAAAACTTACACAATACACTTGCACACTTCTCACTCTCACAACCTACACTTTCTTTTCTCTCTAAACCTTCAACAAAAATTTCTTTCTCTCTCATTAGTTCCAAACCTTATCCTAATCTCCAACAATGGCTGGTGCTTCGTCTTCTTCGTCAAAAAGAATTCCACCGTTTATGTTCAAAAATCTTCAGATCGTTGGGAACGAGATGGAGTTTCCAGAATCTGAACTCACTTTTCTTTCAGAGAAGATGGTTGATTTCGACGGTCTACAAGCTAATGGGTTCGACGTTAAAAAGTACTTTATCACTCAGGGATGGGATAAGTACTTCGACATGCTTAATGGTCCTATATATCCAGATTTGCTGAAGAAATTCTGGATGAAAGCTAAGGTTTTTGACAAGCATGAAGCTAAGAAGGAAGAACTTGCTGCAATTGAGAGGAATCCTAGTCTGAAAGGAAAAACTAGGAAGGAAATGGGTCTGTTGGAATTCACTGGTATACAGATTAGGTCTAATATCTGTGGGATGAACATGGCATTCTCGCCTATTCACTTCAATGCTTTACTTGGTTTGCCTAACTCTGGGATAGAGTTAGATGCATTTGAGAAGGATACCAGATACAGAGATGATCTTCTGCATCTCATCTGCACTGATTTTTCTTTGAAAGGCAAAGTCAAAGGACTGACTGATGAATGCAGAGTTCTTTTCACGATCATCTTAGCAGCTATCAGTCCAAGGGTTGGTGGAACTGATACAATCTCCTGGACTCATCGTCATCTGCTGTATTTCCTTCTGACGGGAAAGAAGGTGAATCTTGGAGACTACTTTTTTGAAAGGATATGTGAAGCAATCTTCGCTAGCAAATCTCAGAGGAAAACAACTATTGTTTATCCTAGGCTGCTATCAGACCTTCTGCATCAAGGTCATGTTGTTCAGAACTTAAAGAAATTCCATCCAGAACTTGTGGAGAAGAAGTTCTCGCCTGAAATTCTACATGCCAGTTTCCTTACCAAGATGCGTCTTATTTCTACAAAGCTGGTTGCACCTCCACAAGAATTATCTGCTCGTCTTGAAGATCGTTTGTATGTGGATGGATATCCGGTTATTTCAGAAGCTGATGCTGAGCACATCATTCAGGACTATTTGGAAGTGCTCAGAAAAGAAGGATTCATTGTTGATAGGAGTATGATTCCTCCTGCTCCTGCAAATATGTATAATCCTACAAGGAGACCTAAGAGAAAGGTTGTTTCTCAAGCTGATCAACCTAAGCCAGATCTCTTGGCTCAGAAGAGGATTAAGGTGGAGCAAGCTGATGCTGAAAAGAGAACCAAGAAGAAACATGAAGAAATTGCAACCAAGGCTGCTGAAGGAGCTTCCAAAGAGCCTATAGTTGTTGAAGTTGACAGTTCATCTGAAGAGTCTGAATCTGAAGATGAGACTGAGTCTGATGAAGAGACACTGGCTGAAAGACTTCGTAGAAGACTTGTTCCTGTTCCTAAAGGTAAAGGTAAGTCTTCTAAGTACATCTTTAATGAAACTGAGATTGGAATAGGTTACACCAAACCACTCAGAACTATACTTTCAACCTCTGATATTCCAACCTCTGATAACCCTCTTTCTGAATTAGAAAAACATCTTAGCCCAGACCCCCTCAATAATCAAACCTTTACCCACAAATCTTCATCACCCCCTAAACCAAATTCACCTCAACCCCAATCACAAAAAGAAACACCTACCATTCCATCATCTGAACCAAAATCACATATTCCAATCACTGAACCAACCTCTCCCACAAAACAACCCTCTCCACTCAAATCTCCTGAACCATCCCCTGAACACATTTATCCTGAATCAACCTCTGACATCTCATCATCTGAATCAACTCCTGAACCCAATCCTAACCCAAGTGCTGAACATGCTTCTCCTGAGCGTATTCACACTTGTGCTCCCAAGCCTTCAGAGGCAGAAGTTGTTATTATTAACAACCCTGCTCATAAATCACCAAATTTCTCTACCATTCCTAATTTCTCACCCTCTTCTTCTAACCCTTTTGATAATCTATCCACTCAGCTTCATGATGACTTACTTAGATTATCTAAGATAAAGGACAGGTTCTTAGTTTGTCCCTCTGATGTGGATTTAGAGGTGTCAAGAATTAAAGCCAAGATTTGCAAGGCTTTGGATGCTGTAGGTGAAGACATTAAGGCTGTTATTGGTAAGAGAGATCTGGATGTGATAAGCTTTATGAAGGACAGTTTGGCAAGGGCTGATTTGAAGAGATTGACTTCTTATAGTCATAAGGAATTTGAGCGTGCCAAACTTGAAGCCATTGCTGCTGCTGAACAGCGTTTATCTGCTTTCAAGGTTTGCTGGATTGATTCCAAGCTCTTTCAGAGTCTTGAAGCTCACAGGGTTGAGAAGGAACGTCTGGAAGAAGCTGCTGCTAGAGTTGCCCAGTTGGCAAATGAGCTACATCAAGAGGATGTACTGGATGTACTGAATCAGGATGATGTTCTGATGATCGATTATCCAGAGGAAGGTGAATCATCTGATAAAGGCAAGGCACCTTTGGTTGAAGAACAAGCACCTTTGATTGAAGATCAAGCTCCTGTGGTTGTTGATCAGTTGCAGATCTTTCATGAAGCTCTGAGGGAGCAACAAGAAGGTTTGGAAAGGCAAAGGACAGCTCACCTCAATTTGGAATCCAAAGTGGATGGTCTTGTTTCAAACGTGGGGTCTCTGAATGACAAATTTGACCAGCTCTTAGCCTTTCTCAAAAAACCTTAGGATTCTTTGCACTTTATGTTTGTTTTTGTTTTATCTTCTGAACTTGTTATTCATATTTTTCTTTATTTTGTCTGATCAATTTTTTTTTGGATTTTCACTTAGTTATGTGGTTTGTTATTTTTTTTGTTTGTGCTAACTTTCTTTGATAAATAAGAACATAAGAACACAAGATGCTTTTAAACGAAAATTTTTATTAATGATCTAACCATGTTGAGTACATTGGTAAAAAGAAAAAGAAAAAGACAACCTAATCCTAATCAGATGGATAATACTCAGAAGAAATCTCAGATTTCTCCTCAGCATCCTCTGATGAAATTTCTATGGGATCTGGGTTTTGCTCTTCTTCTTCTTCTTCTTGTTCTTCTTCTGGAACATAGCTAGCCAAGAACTCAACATAGTCAGCATCATCTTCATTCTCTTCAGCTTCAGAATCTGATGAGATGATTATTATCTCAGCTTCTTGTGGTTTCTTGTTGTCTTCTTTATTTTTCTCATCTTCTTCGCGTTTTTCGTCTTCTTTCTTTCTTCGAAACTCTGCGATGCGTGAACTAAACCTTCTCATTCTTCCTAATCTCTCTTGCTTTACTCGTTTATTCTTGGTTTTACGTGAAGAAGGCATGTTAACTCGTTCACCTTTTTATAAACTTTTAAGCGCGTTGTTTTTTGTCTTTGAAATAAATTCACCTTTGTAACAACCACTCTTCTTCTTTGACTGTCTTGGTTATATAAATTTTTTTTTACTTTTTGATAATGACAAAAGGGGGAGTAGTTACGCATTAATTGATAAGTGATAAGTTTCAAAGCTGAAACCACACTTTTATCTCGCCTTTATCCGTTAAGTTAAAAGTTGTTACTTTTAAGTTGTTTTACGTATTTAAATGCGGAGACCAAGTTAGTTGAAACTGAAATAAATTTCATAAGTAAGGATAAGTTAAAAGTGCAATTTTAACTTAGCCTTATGAGACTTAGGGGGAGAGCTTGCAAACCTCTCACTCTGAAGAAAGATATGAAATTTGTTTTATTTCAAATTATCTTAATCTTATACTAAATTAAAATATCATGGATATAACTTAAAGCTTTGGCTTTAAGAAGTATCAATCTTAGGGGGAGCTTGCAAACCTCACAAACCTAAGAGAAACATGATAAGTTAATTTAACAACAATTGTCAATTAATACTTATGTTTGTCATCATCAAAAAGGGGGAGATTGTTGGAACAAAATTGATTTAAAAATGTTTGCCCCTAAATCTATAAAGGTTTTGATGATAACAAAGTATTAATAAACAATTGGAAGGACTAAAAATTTATTTTAAGTGCGCAGATATAAGCATCAGATAAGCTCTGAGTGAAGCTCAGAGGATGTGAATTCAGAAGTTCACAAGCGCTCAGAAGATGTTGGACTTCAGAAGTTACAACCTTCAGATGATGAAGTCTTCAGAACTTCTTGAATGACTAAAGCTTCATCAACATCTGAAGATCTCTTTGATAGCTGTAAAGATTCCCTTTGCAAGTCAACTCTTCTACCAATGAAGAAAAGGACCTTTCAAGCCTGATCAGTTCAGCTACTCTCGTTTTGTCTGTCCTCACTTGAGAACGTGGGTCTTCAAACTTGTTAGCTGAATAAGGAAAGTCCACTCTGCAGTAGTCAAAGTATCTGAAACTCTTACTCAGTTTAGATACAAACAAACTGCATCAAGACAGACTGCTTGAAGACAAAAGATTATCAACTCCAACGGTTCTTTTTGCAACGACTCTTTTCTGGTGGTATATATACTAGAAGGATCAGCTGCATTAAATATAACAATAATCAAGGATTGAACGTGCGCTGAACAAACTCTGAATTCTGTATACAAGCTCTGAACCTCTTATCAAGTGTTTTTGCACTTTAGTCAAATACTCTGTACTCTTTGTATTTGCTCTCTTTAGGTTCTTCTAAGAGCATTTGTATATTTTCATATACTTTACTATTACTTGAGGAAACTTAAGCTTGTGTGCTTAAGTGTGAAGTCTTAAGCTTGTGTGCTTGAGCATTGTTGTGAAGTCTCTTGCTTGTGTGCTTGAGCAGGTGTAATCTTGTGTGATTATAGTGAAATCCCTTGGAAGTGCAAGGGGACTGGACTACTCTCGTTTTGTGAGAGGAACCAGTATAAATTGCTTGTGTGATCTCTCTCTCTCTTTCTTAACTTGTTTTATTGTATTATTTATCCGCTGCTGTTGTAGTTAAGTTAAGAACTTGAAAAAGTTTTAAACTTGACTAAAACACAATTCAACCCCCCCCCCCCCCCCCCCCTTCTTGTGTTTTCACACCTTCATGTTTGTCTAATATTCTTCACCCACATGCAATTATAAATAAAATCATATTTCAATTTTTTAATATCATATGGTATGCGTTAGATGAAGTTCAGATGACTAATCCTTATTATTTATTATATATACATGAATTAAGAATAAATGAGCAACAAATCGTGCCGCTAATCCTTTCTTGTATTTGTGCAGAGGGGGCTTGTGGTTATGGTGATCTGTACAAACAAGGATATGGACTTGCAAACACAGCACTAAGCACAGCTCTATTCAATAATGGAGCTACTTGTGGTGCTTGTTTTCAGTTATTTTGTGTCAACGATCCCCAATGGTGCATAAAGGGCGCAAAGCCAATCACAGTAACCGCAACAAATTTTTGTCCTCCAAATTCCGCCCAGCCCGGTGCTTGTAACCCACCACTAAAACACTTTGACTTAAGTTATAAAATGTTCACTTCTATTGCCTACGAAAAAGGCGGTATCATACCCGTTAAATATCGACGTGTTTCATGTGTGAAACAAGGGGGTGTTAGGTTTGAGATCAACGGAAACCCTAATTTCTTGTTTGTTTTGGTGTTCAATGTTGCCAATGCTGGTGATGTTTCTCGTGTTAGTGTCAAAGGGTCTAAGACTGGATGGATTCCCATGAAGCGCAATTTTGGACAAAAGTGGAATACTGGAGTGAATTTGGTAGGACAAGCTTTGTCATTTCAAGTTACTACAAGTGATGGAAAAACTTTGGAGTTTTATTCAGTTTCTCCTTACAACTGGCAATTTGGACAGACTTATCAGAGCCAGTGTAATTTTTAGATAAAATTTAACTCATAAATATATCAAGTCACAAAATTATTAGGAGAATTGAGTTAAGAGATAATAATTATTGTGAGTATCATGTTATTTCAATTCTAGCATTTTGATGAAATAAAAGTCTACGGTTTATAATTTTTAAAATGGTTTTCTTGTACGTCTTTTCGTTGTATAATTTATGTTTAAATGATATTTCCAAATCCACTTAGAATTCTAGTTTGTTTTTGCCATTTATATATAAAAAAAATACTAATTTATTTTTTTGGTCAATATTTTTAGACTTATATAAATGACATTTTTCACAAGTGAATTGAATATAGACTTATAAAAATTTACATATTGTGAAATTCTATATACAATTCATTTGTTAAAAAAGCTATTTAATACATTCAAGACAAATTTAGTTATTATATATATATACATGTGAGTGTATGCGCGCACATACACTTTTTTATGGTATATATATTCATTAATAATGTACGTAATAGAGTATAGTTGTCGAAATTTGGGGCATTTATCTGTTATTAAAGCTTGCGCGTCAGTGACAGAGTTGTTCAATGAATCAACCTTATTATCTCATTGTTTCTCGTATTTCATCGCTATCACGTATAAAAACTGTGGAATATGATTCATTTTCTCCTTATCAAGTTCCGGAGATGAATCCACTCTCATTCAACTCGAAACTCCGAATTATCTATAACTTCCTTCATGGTACAATAATACGTGGAACACACCCTAACCCCGTTAAAACTTTTGCTCCAAATAAGCCCATACCACTTTCCGCATGGATAATTGTTCCTAACTTAGAAAATTAATACCTCTCCGGACACCCTTATTTGAACCCCACCAAAAAGAATTCATCATCCTCTCCAATTTTTCACCGAGGGATGACGGTAGCAAAAATGTGCTCATATAGTAAGTTGGAATAGCTTGAGTCACAAATTTCACAAACAAATGACAAGTATCACTAAAACTCACATAACATTTTTCACATGCTCCATTAAATTTTTCTTTCTATAGGCAAAGTGACAAATACCACTGAAACTTGCATACACAATTGCAAAGTTTCGAGTTTGACCTTGGATGAAAGTAGCACCGTTTGAAACATTTTTTTTGAGATTTCATATTATAGAAGAAGGAAAAATTACACTCGCAACCCCTGGAATCTATTTAAATGATATCGATAACTCCCTCTAGTTTTATAAACTTACACTAATCTCCCTTTAATTCATATCAAATACACAAATACCTCCCTTTCTCATTAACGATGTTCATTTTCTGTTAACTGTTTTCATAGTTTTTTTTTATAAGAAACTTTTTTCATAGTTGATCGTTGTTAAATGTTGAACATGTCACCGCAATTTACAATCAAATTAGTTTTATCATTTGTATTATATTGACGACAACCAATTTTGTGATTATCGTTTCAAATAAGTTGTTGTTATATGTTTTATTTATAGTCAATTAGCTCTATATCGTCTTTATACCAACAAAATGTAACAAAAAGAAAGAGAAAGGGAATTTGGTTCGAGAAAACTAAGGTTGATGGGACATAAGATGAAATGGTGATGAAGTCATTTTATAGAATCTTAAGCAAAAATGAGTTGACTTTATTGTGGTGTTTGCCCTCTTTTAGGCCTGGTTTGTTTCAGACTTTCTAGCAAAAAAAAAAAAATCAATTTTTTTTTATTTTACTTGTGTTTGTTTTAGATTTTTTTAAAAATCATTTTAGTAAAAAGAAAATCATTTTTTCCTACAAAATGAAAAGCTATTTCCAATAGCTTTTTTCAAAATCTATTATTTTGAAAATCATTTTCTAAGATTTTATCATATATATGCAAATGTTAATTCTTTAATGAATTTATCTTCTTTATTTTTTGGACAATTGACTTTTTATTAGTCTTGAGAGTTGACTATTATTTTTAGTCGTCTCGAGAATTGACTTTATATCTTTATTTGTCTTGAGAATTGAAATATATCCTTTTATATTTATTTTCATTTCCTTTAAATACCATCATTTATTCACCACTCTAACATGCAAATATTCCACAACCCTTTTTTGTGTCTTTTACGTACCTCAGTCATGGCTATGTCTCACTCTTTCATTCCTCTGGTCTTTTTCATATTGCTACTTATACAGGCCATAGCTGGCATTGACCTAAATTGGTATGATGCTCATGCAACCTTCTACGGTGGTCCTTCAGGAGCTGGAACCATGCGTAAGTTCTAAAATTAAACTTCGATTTTTTACTTTATAACATTTTAGATGATACAAATCGTTTATACGTAATTTATTCTCTCAACAATAAAGAACAATGAATCTCAATTATTTTGTTTGTCTAATATTCTTCACCCACATGCAATTATAAATAAAATCATATTTCAATTTTTTAATATCATATGGTATGCGTTAGATGAAGTTCAGATGACTAATCCTTATTATTTATTATATATACATGAATTAAGAATAAATGAGCAACAAATCGTGCCGCTAATCCTTTCTTGTATTTGTGCAGAGGGGGCTTGTGGTTATGGTGATCTGTACAAACAAGGATATGGACTTGCAAACACAGCACTAAGCACAGCTCTATTCAATAATGGAGCTACTTGTGGTGCTTGTTTTCAGTTATTTTGTGTCAACGATCCCCAATGGTGCATAAAGGGCGCAAAGCCAATCACAGTAACCGCAACAAATTTTTGTCCTCCAAATTCCGCCCAGCCCGGTGCTTGTAACCCACCACTAAAACACTTTGACTTAAGTTATAAAATGTTCACTTCTATTGCCTACGAAAAAGGCGGTATCATACCCGTTAAATATCGACGTGTTTCATGTGTGAAACAAGGGGGTGTTAGGTTTGAGATCAACGGAAACCCTAATTTCTTGTTTGTTTTGGTGTTCAATGTTGCCAATGCTGGTGATGTTTCTCGTGTTAGTGTCAAAGGGTCTAAGACTGGATGGATTCCCATGAAGCGCAATTTTGGACAAAAGTGGAATACTGGAGTGAATTTGGTAGGACAAGCTTTGTCATTTCAAGTTACTACAAGTGATGGAAAAACTTTGGAGTTTTATTCAGTTTCTCCTTACAACTGGCAATTTGGACAGACTTATCAGAGCCAGGGTAATTTTTAGATAAAATTTAACTCATAAATATATCAAGTCACAAAATTATTAGGAGAATTGAGTTAAGAGATAATAATTATTGTGAGTATCATGTTATTTCAATTCTAGCATTTTGATGAAATAAAAGTCTACGGTTTATAATTTTTAAAATGGTTTTCTTGTACGTCTTTTCGTTGTATAATTTATGTTTAAATGATATTTCCAAATCCACTTAGAATTCTAGTTTGTTTTTGCCATTTATATATAAAAAAATTACTAATTTATTTTTTTGGTCAATATTTTTAGACTTATATAAATGACATTTTTCACAAGTGAATTGAATATAGACTTATAAAAATTTACATATTGTGAAATTCTATATACAATTCATTTGTTAAAAAAGCTATTTAATACATTCAAGACAAATTTAGTTATTATATATATATACATGTGAGTGTATGCGCGCACATACACTTTTTTATGGTATATATATTCATTAATAGTGTACGTAATAGAGTATAGTTGTCGAAATTTGGGGCATTTATCTGTTATTAAAGCTTGCGCGTCAGTGACAGAGTTGTTCAATGAATCAACCTTATTATCTCCTTTTTTCTCGTATTTCATCGCTATCACGTATAAAAACTGTGGAATATGATTCATTTTCTCCTTATCAAGTTCCGGAGATGAATCCACTCTCATTCAACTCGAAACTCCGAATTATCTATAACTTCCTTCATGGTACAATAATACGTGGAACACACCCTAACCCCGTTAAAACTTTTGCTCCAAATAAGCCCATACCACTTTCCGCATGGATAATTGTTCCTAACTTAGAAAATTAATACCTCTCTGGACACCCTTATTTGAACCCCACCAAAAAGAATTCATCATCCTCTCCAATTTTTCACCGAGGGATGACGGTAGCAAAAATGTGCTCATATAGTAAGTTGGAATAGCTTGAGTCACAAATTTCACAAACAAATGACAAGTATCACTAAAACTCACATAACATTTTTCACATGCTCCATTAAATTTTTTTTTCTATAGGCAAAGTGACAAATACCACTGAAACTTGCATACACAATTGCAATGTTTCGAGTTTGACATTGGATGAAAGTAGCACCGTTTGAAAGATTTTTTTGAGATTTCATATTATAGAAGAAGGAAAAATTACACTCACAACCCCTGGAATCTATTTAAATGATATCGACAACTCCCTCTAGTTTTATAAACTTACACTAATCTCCCTTTAATTCATATCAAATACAGAAATACCTCCCTTTCTCATTAACGATGTTCATTTTCTGTTAACTGTTTTTATAGTTTTTTTTTATAAGAAACTTTTTTCATAGTTGATCGTTGTTAAATGTTGAACATGTCACCGCAATTTACAATCAAATTAGTTTTATCATTAGTATTATGTTGACGACAGCCAATTTTGTGATTATCGTTTCAAATAAGTTGTTGTTATATGTTTTATTTATAATCAATTAGCTCTATATCGTCTTTATACCAACAAAATGTAACAAAAAGAAAGAGAAAGGGAATTTGGTTCGAGAAAACTAAGGTTGATGGGACATAAGATGAAATGGTGATGAAGTCATTTTATAGAATCTTAAGCAAAAATGAGTTGACTTTATTGTGGTGTTTGCCCTCTTTTAAGCCTGGTTTGTTTCAGACTTTCTAGCAAAAAAAAAATCAATTTTTTTTATTTTACTTGTGTTTGTTTCAAATTTTTTCAAAAATCATTTTAGTAAAAAGAAAATCATTTTTTCCTACAAAATAAAAAGCTATTTCAAAATCTATTATTTTGAAAATCATTTTCTAAGAATTTTTCCTATATATGCAAATGTTAATTCTTTTATGAATTTATCTTCTTTATTTTTTGGACAATTGACTTTTTATTAGTCTTGAGAGTTGACTATTATTTTTAGTAGTCTCGAGAATTGACTTTATTTCTTTATTTGTCTTGAGAATTGAAATATATCCTTTTATATTTATTTTGATTTTCTTTAAATACCATCATTTATTCACCACTCTAACATGCAAATATTCCACAACCCTTATTTGTGTCTTTTACGTACCTCAGTCATGGCTATGTCTCACTCTTTCATTCCTCTGGTCTTTTTCATATTGCAACTTATATAGGCCATAGCTGGCATTGACCTAAATTGGTATGATGCTCATGCAACCTTCTACGGTGGTCCTTCAGGAGCTGGAACCATGCGTAAGTTCTAAATTTTTTACTTTATAACATTTTAGATGATACATATCGTTTATACGTAATTTATTCTCTCAACAATAAAGAACAATGAATCTCAATTATTTTGTTTGTCTAATATTCTTCACCCACATGCAATTATAAATAAAATCATATTTTAATTTTTTTTATATCATATGGTATGCGTTAGATGAAGTTCAGATGACTAATCCTTATTAGTTATTATTTATACATGAATGAAGAATAAATGACCAACAAATCGTGCCACTAATCCTTTCTTGTATTTGTGCATAGGGGGCTTGTAGTTATGGTGATCTGTACAAACAAGGATATGGACTTGCAAACACAGCACTAAGCACAGCTCTATTCAATAATGGAGCTACTTGTGGTGCTTGTTTTCAGTTATTTTGTGTCAACGATCCACAATGGTGGATAAAGGGCGCAAAGCCAATCACAGTAACCACAACAAATTTTTGTCCTCCAAATTCCGCCCAGCCCGGTGCTTGTAACCCACCGCTAAAACACTTTGACTTAAGTTATAAAATGTTCACTTCTATTGCCTACGAAAAAGGCGGTATCATACCCGTTAAATATCGACGTGTTTCATGTGTGAAACAAGGGGGTGTTAGGTTTGAGATTAACGGAAACCCTAATTTCTTGTTTGTTCTGGTGTTCAATGTTGCCAATGCTGGTGATGTTTCTTGTGTTAGTGTCAAAGGGTCTAAGACTGGATGGATTCCCATGAAGCGCAATTTTGGACAAAAGTGGAATATTGGAGTGAATTTGGTAGGAAAAGCTTTGTCATTTCAAGTTAATACAAGTGATGAAAAAACTTTGGAGTTTTATTCAGTTTCTCCTTACAACTGGCAATTTGGACAGACTTATCAGAGCCAGGGTAATTTTTAGATAAAATTTAACTCATAAATATATCAAGTCACAAAATTATTAGGAGAATTGAGTTAAGAGATAATAATTATTGTGAGTATCGTGTAATTTCAATTCTAGCATTTTGATGAAATAAAAGTCTACGATTTATAATTTTTAAAATGGTTTTCTTGTACACCTTTTCGTTGTATAGTTTATGTTTAAATGATATTTCCAAATCCACTTAGAATTCTAGTTTGTTTTTGCCATTTATATATAAAAAAAATACTAATTTGTTTTTTTGGTCAAAATTTTTAGACTTATATAAATGACATTTTTCACAAGTGAATTGTATATAGACTGATAAAAAATTACATATTGTGTAATTCTATATACAATACATTTGTTAAAAAAGCTATTTAATACATTCAAGACAAATTAAGTTATTATATATATACATTTGAGTGTATGTGCGCGCGCGCATACACTTTTTTATGGTATATATATTCATTAATAGTGTACGTAATAGAGTATAGTTGTCGAAATTTGGGGCATTTATCTGTTATTAAAGCTTGCGCGTCAGTGACAGAGTTGTTCAATGAATCAACCTTATTATCTCCTTTTTTCTCGTATTTCATCGCTATCACGTATAAAAACTGTGGAATATGATTCATTTTCTCCTTATCAAGTTCCGGAGATGAATCCACTCTCATTCAACTCGAAACTCCGAATTATCTATAACTTCCTTCATGGTACAATAATACGTGGAACACACCCTAACCCCGTTAAAACTTTTGCTCCAAATAAGCCCATACCACTTTCCGCATGGATAATTGTTCCTAACTTAGAAAATTAATACCTCTCCGGACACCCTTATTTGAACCCCACCAAAAAGAATTCATCATCCTCTCCAATTTTTCACCGAGGGATGACGGTAGCAAAAATGTGCTCATATAGTAAGTTGGAATAGCTTGAGTCACAAATTTCACAAACAAATTACAAGTATCACTAAAACTCACATAACATTTTTCACATGCTCCATTAAATTTTTCTTTCTATAGGCAAATTGACAAATACCACTGAAACTCGCATACACAATTGCAAAGTTTTGAGTTTGACCTTGGATGAAAGTAGCATCGTTTGAAACATGTTTTTTTAGATTTCATATTATAGAAGAAGGAAAAATCAGAGAACGTAATAACATTTGGGCTGATTTAGTGCCTGTTTGTTTAGGCGTTTGCAACCAGCAGACTCACGTTTTCAGCACTAAACGTGATTTCTCACTTTTAGAAATATGTTTGGCTTTCTCTTTTAGAATTGATTCTATGCTCCAAACTCAATTCTGTTAGAATGTGATATAATTCTCAACTGATTTGATACTTAGTTAGTTGGAGGATAGTTTTAGTTTGTTAATAAAGCTGGTTACAACTAACTAAGTGAGTTAGTTACAACCAAGTTAGTTAGTTTATTAGGAAGTTTGTTACTTACTTTCAAAGCAAGTGTGCTTTTAGATTGTATAAATAAGGAGCATGTGTATCTCTTGTAATACAAATTTTACATGGCTCATTAGTGGAAGAATAAAATTTTTCTTTTCTCTTCATTAGCAATCTAGAGTAATCTTCTTCCTCATTTGAAGTTCACTCATCTATTTCAAAGCACAATTGCTCGAAAAAGAGTTCATGCTCATAGGCTTGCCTTGAGCCTATGCAAATTGTGCAGTGTGTGTGTTTGATGTTTCTTGCTGAGCCAACAATTACCATCAAGAGCTCTGGTTCAATTACGGGGAAACACGAGTGAATTGTGAGGGGAAATCAATTGGGAAACACTGATTGAATTGTGTGTATTGATTTCTTGAAGAATCAAGATGAATACTCATGGTTTTGGAACCAATATTCTCGTTCTTGATGGAAAGAGCTGGGATAGGTGGAATGCATTGTTGAAATCTCTGTTTGGATCTCAAGATTGTCTTGATGTGGTTCTGAATGGTTATGAAGAGTTGGTAGAGAATCCAACAAATGAAACAGAGGAATGCATTCAAAGAGAACATGAAGAAAGATTGTAAAGCCTTGTTCTACATTCAACAAAACTGTGATGCTCAACACTTTGAGAAGATTGCTAAATCAACAAAATCTAAAGAGGCTTGGGATATTCTTGAAAGCTATCATGATGGTGGAGCCAAAGTAAAGAAAGTGAAGTTGCAGGCATATAGAAGACAGTATGAGTCAATGCTGATGGAGGAAGATCAAAAGGTAAGTGATTACTTCTCGAAACTTCTTGCACTTGTGAATCAAATGAAAAACTGTGGAGAGAACATCACTGATGAAATGGTAGTTGAGAAAGTTTTAAGGTCTTTAACTCCAAGTTTTTACTATGTAGTAGTGGCTATAGAGTATTCGAAAGATACAACCACTATGAAAATTGAGGAATTACAAAGTGCTTAGTAGAGGTTCAGAGAGATCGAATCAACAAGCCATGCGGGCTCAAGCCAACAAGAAAGATGATAGTAGCAAGAACTACAAAAAGAAAGGAAAAGGTAGTTGGGAAAATGGTGACAAGTCTGAGATAGATGATAAACCCGAATCTTCTAAAGAAGAAGGGTTTGTCAAGAATCAAAATAAGAAGAAGAGGGACTTTGATAAGAGTAAGGTAAAGTGCTATAATTGTGAAAAACATGGTCACTTTGCTAATGAGTGTTGGTACAAGGAGGACCAACAAGAAGCCAATGCAGCAGAAGAAAGTGATGTTAATTCTGTGTTGATGATGGCTACTACCTGTGATGATAATGTGAAAAGTGAAGAATTGTATCTTGACTCAGGGTGCTCGAATCGTATGAAACAACACAGAGAATGGTTAACCAACTTTAATGCAAGCAAGAAGACAAGCATAAGGTTGGCTGACAACATCAAACTAGCAGCACAAGGTACTGGTAACATTGTCATCAGAAGCAAGAATGGTAGAAAAGTGATAATTGAGGAGGTACTGTATGTGCCAAAAATGAAGTGTAATTTGCTTAGCTTAGGTCAATTGGTGCAAAAAGGGTTCTAAGTGAACATGGAAGATAATGCACTAAAGTTGTTCGACAAAATGAAGAGTTTGGTTTTGATGTGCAATTTGTCAAAGAACAGGACCTACAAATGCAACATTGCAACTGATGCTATGATGTGCCTGGCTGCAACAACGAGTGAAGATGTTGAAGCATTATGGCACAAAAGGTATGGTCACTTGAATTTTAGGAGCCTGAGTAATTCGAATTATAAGAAATTGGTGATTGGCTTGCCGAAAATTAATATAAGAAATGAAATTCGTGAAGTGTGTGTGAAGAGTAAGCACAGTAGAAATTCATTTGTGTCTGATATGCCTAAGAGAGCTAGTGCAGCCTTACAAGTGATTCATTCAGATATTTGTGGTCCCTTTGAAGTTCCATCATTGGGAGGAAGCAAGTATATCATCACTTTTGCTGATGAATATACAAGAATGTTGTGGCTGGATAAAATAAAGCTTAAGAGTGAAGCTTTAGATGTGTTTAAAAGATTTAAAGTCTTAATTGAAAAAGAAAGTGATAAATCAATTAAGATTTTAAGGACAGATCATGTGCACAAAGATGAGGTTCAATATAATCATATCTATCTAGATTCAAGTGATGAATCAGATGGAGAAGAGGGTTATGAAGAAGTCGAACCAGTCAATGGTGGTAATCAAAAACCAATCATGAAGTAGATATGCACAGTTGAAGTGATGGTGATGATAGAATTCATCTGTCAGCAAGGCCTCAGAGAATAAAGCATGTACCAGCCATATCGAATGATTGTGAAGTTACTCATGACAGTGAAGTTAATGATAAAGGTGAGCTAATTCATTTTGCACTTCGAGTTAACTCTGAACCAGTGAATTTCAGAGATGCTTTGAAAAGTAATGAGTGGAAGAAGGCTATGGAATAAGAGCTTAAGTCAATCGAAAATAATCGGACTTGGAAGCTAGTTGTCTTGCCAGACAAGAAGAAGAAAATAGATGTGAAGTGGGAGTTCAAAGTGAAACTGAACTCTGATGGCAAAAATACAGTGATAATTTACCTATATGTTGATGACTTGCTCATAACTGGAAGCAAAGCCAATGAAGTCGAAGACATGAAGTGTAAGCTAAAATCAGAGTTCGAAATGACTGATCTAGGCAAGTTATCATATTTCCTAGGAATGGAATTTGTAAAAGTGCAAGATGGAATAGTGAAGCATCAGCAAAAGTAAATTGGTGAGTTACTAGATAAATTCGAAATGAATGGCTGCAATCCAATTTCGAATCCATCAGAGACATATACAAAACTTGATGAGTACAACAATGAAGAAAAGGTTGACTCAATAATGTTTCGACAGATGGTTATCACATTGAAGTATGTGTGCAACATCAGGCCAGAAGTTTGCTATTCAGTTAGTGTGATTAGCAAATTCATGCATGATCCTAGAAAATCTCAGTTGGCAGCTGCAAAGAGGATCTTTTGGTATCTTAAAGGTACTTTGGATTATGAATGAAGACCAGGTTCCATTTCATTAGAGAGAAAGTAATGAATGAAGTCGACTGAAGTGCGGGTAGGTAGCAGATGGTTTTACAAAAGCTGTGAAACTTGACAGATTTGAATACTTGAGGAAGCAACTTAGTGTCAATCAGTTTCAAATTAAGGGGGAGTGTTAGAATGTGATATAATTCTCAACTGATTTGATACTTAGTTAGTTGGAGGATAGTTTTAGTTTGTTAATAAAGTTGGTTACAACTAACTAAGTGAGTTAGTTACAACCAAGTTAGTTAGTTTGTTAGGAAGTTTGTTACTTGCTTTCAAAGCAAGTGTGCTATTAGATTGTATAAATAAGGAGCATGTGTATCACTTGTAATACAACTTTTACATGGCCCGTTAGTGGAAGAATAAATTTTTTCTTTTCTCTTCATTAGCAATCTAGAGTATTCTTCTTCTTCTTCCTCATTCGAAGTTCACTCATCTATTTCGAAGCACAGTTGCTCGAAACATAGTTCATGCTCATAGGCTTGCCTTGAGCCTATGCAAATTGTGCAGTGTGTGTGTTTGATGCTTCTTGCTGCGCCAACAAATTCTAGGAGAAGCTCCAAATCCTAGCTTCTACGCATATGTTTGGTTTCGCGTTTCCGCACCTTAAATGCACATTTGCAACCACAAACATGATTCTTCTCTTCTGCAAGCATGTTTGGTTTTCTATTTTGAAATCGATTCTGCATTCTAGAATCAATTCTACCAGAAACAAGAATTCCTTGCTTATGCGGTGACCCATAATCAATTCTTTATTGCCCTTTATTCCTTTTATTCATTTTACTTTTACGATAACTCAATTCATTATTCAACACCCAGATTGTCACTTTCACTCTCTGCATGTCTCCTTTGCCTTCAGAAATCCACAGCAATACAAATTTATCTCCCTATACTATAGAAACATTGATGATGGATTTATGTGTTCAGAGGAAAGGGGATGAGATTTGACAAGGGAGAAGAATAGATGTGCGAAGGCGAAGAATATGAACAAATGGAGGAAGAAGAAACATCAGAAGAAGACTGTTCTAGAGAATATAACTATGTATATATGGCCCATATGGGTTTTTGTTTATTTTAAATTTTTTTTGGTGAATGGGTTATTGTTTATTTTAATATGGGTTGGGAGTTTTTTTTTCTTTTATTAGGTTGAATTGTTGTGATTTTTTTTTTATAATAATATTACATTATTATGTTAAGACCCTTTTAGTAATCTATTATTTATATATTTAGGAGTTTCTCTCTCATGGTCTTATTCCTATGTGGCACCATTTCCTTGATCCATGTCTTATGTGGCATTCTAATATTTCTCCAATTCCTATGTGGCTAACTATGAAGGCCTTTGCAATTTCTCTAATACATGATGATATCATTTTACTTAGAATCTTTGGCTAATTTGAAAATTCAATCATTTTTCAATTATTGTTTATAAATCGAATTTAATGCACCTATTAAAAATAATTTTAAAAGGAAATAATTTTACTTAGAATCTTTAGTGTTTTTCTGAATCCAAATCATGTTAACATTTTACTTTCTGATTCTTGGTTGGACAATCCATTTAAATAAATATTGTTTTTGAAGTGCTATATATAGCAAGCAATTATATAGTCATTATTTTTGTTGACCGAAAATCATAAATTTACTCTAATAATTATTTTTGTACCAATTTCGTCAAAAAAAAAAATATTTTTGTACCAAAGCAATTTTTTTTATTTTTTTTTTTTATGAAAGGAAGATTGCCAACTGCATATAATAATTAGGTATAATTGTCAGCTGGATATAATAATTTTTATGGTCTTCAAATTCAATTAAAAAAATATTAAATCTTTATGGTCTCCAAATTATTCTCTTACAAAATTTTTTCTAAATGGTCCTGTATCAAAATACTAAGGTCATATATATATACTAGTCCCAGACCCGTGCGATGCACAGGTGTTATGTGGTATTTTATATTATAATGTTGAAAAATTATTCGTGTAAATTGTAACAATAAGTATTATAAAATGAAAATTATAATAATAATAATAATATAAAAGTGATGTACTTATCACTTCCTCCAACCAATATATATACCGATATGTATAGAGAATGAGTACAGACCATCAAAATTGAATGAAATAGTGCAACGCATAGGCGACACACTAAAATTGAATGAAATATGATAATGATAATGGTTATTATATATTTCAATCCCATAACCTAACTTTTTGCATAACCTTCACTCTTCTCTAAAATTATAATGTAATTAAGTCAATATTGTATATCTTCGTATTTTTATTATAATGTAATTAAGTCAATATTGTATATCTTCGTATTTTTTTGTGTGACTAAATTATAAACTCTTTGTTGTTTCTATGAAAACGGTTGACATTTAAATGGGATAAATGTTGAAAGAGAATCCAACTATGTTCATCTTCATTGTCACTAAGAAATGTTATAATAATGTAGAAAAGTGTAACATCTTGTGACATCAATTTTTGGATAATTGGAGAGGTATAATTCAATAATAATGTAGAAAATTGTAACATCTTGTGACATCAATTTTTGGATAATTGGAGAAGCATAATTCTTTATTATTTATTATGAGATTGATATAATATAAAAAAAAAAAAATAGAGAGATGAGAATGATATAATATAAGGAGTGATGTGGAAACAAAAAAAATAGAAATGAAAATGATATAATATAAGGAAGTGATGTGGCATTATTGTGTGATTTAATTGGATGTAAATGAGTGATATGGATTAGGGTTAAGATGGATAGTAGGAGAACTATCTAGGAATTATATATATAGATATATTGTATTACGGTAAAAAAAAATATATTATATATTTTCATAATTTTATAATTATATAGAGTCACATAATATAATTAATATTTTATTATTATTTAAAAAATTTGGAATATGTGTGTTATATTCATGTGCATTAATTTATTTAATTTATTTATAATATAATGGAATATGTCTTATTTACTAATTTACTAATATATTTTTAAAATTAAAAATGGAATCAATATATTTGACTTTAATGAATTTAATTTCATATTAAAGACAAAATTACTCATTTGTCCATTTTTTTTTACTATATATATAACATTTGTATGAACTCTAAAACTCACAATTTTTCAATCTTCATTATCTCTTATTCATCTCTCTCGATAATCACTATTTTTTCTGTATATTGTCACCTTTTTAAATTTCTTTATTTTTTCTTCTTTGTTCGATATTTCTTATATTTTTAATATATTATTTGTTTTACCTTTTAGATTATTTTCTTTTGGTCATCTTTTTATTTATTAATCCTATTTATTTTCGTGACAGGGAAATAATTGAGAGGCAAGACGAAATGCATCACATTCTCACAAAATGGATTGAATTGAGAGCTCGGAGTCTGTTTTAACAACTGTAGTTTTATTTTTTTTATAAAATCTTGCTTATAGCACTTTATCAATATCAATGATGTCTTGGATACAAGTTGGAATATCAATGATGTATTTACTTGATGAATCTATTAACAAATTAATCAAATGATGTATTTTTTCAATAGTATTAAGTTCATCATTATTGTATATTTTTCTATTGAAATTTTTATTTTATACTTCTTTTTTTAAAAAAAAGGAGATCTTTATTTTTGTGAATCTATCTATTATTTATATGTTTAAGAGTTTTTTCTCAAGGAAACAAACCTGCGTGTCACTTTCTTATGAATTTTAATTTTTATTAATCCAATGTGGCATCCTCTCATTCATCATAATCTATGTGGCAACAATTGAGAACATCTTTTCTAAATGGCAATTTGGAGAGCATCTTCAATAGAATTTATGTGCGGTACTCATATAAGGAATATTTTTTCTTTAGTGTTTTTCTGAATCAAAATTTAATGCTAATTTACAAATAATCATTCAAAATGAAACAATCGAATACGTTTTAATTTTTTTTAACAACATTACCAATTCTCTTTACAATCATTATGAATTCTTATTATTTATTTTTTTTACCAATCCATTTTAACTTTTTAGAAAAAAAACTCATTTCATATTATTAAGCACACTTGAAAGACACAAAATAAAATAAAAAAAAATAACAACCGTCAATAGAAACTTCAAATATATATTTTTTAGAGAAATAATGTTAACATATTATTATTATTAATACATGCATACAGGTTGCTTTCACCGTAAAATAAATAAACATTAGAAAAAAATTCAATTCCACAAATCAATCAAATGATTTCAACTAAATCAAATCAAGTAGTAATTCAAAATCATTAATACACGATCTCTCAATTAATGTGAATTCAAAATTTCAAATCATTTGTTATCAAAAAATAAATTCAAATCATTCCTCATTATCTATTATCTATCTATCTATTATTATTATTATTATTATTATTATTATTATTATTATTATTATTATTATTATTATTATATTATTTGGGAGGGTTTGATAGAAGGATTCTGTACACATGGCGTTCCCAAATGCATTTTTCTCCCATATTTTTCATTTTTATGATTTTTCATTTTTTTTTTTTTGCATTATTACAAAAGGAATTGTTTTTGAAGTGCTATATATAGCAAGCAATTATATAGTCATTATTTTTGTTGACCGAAAATCATAAATTTACTCTAATAATTATTTTTGTACCAATTTCGTCAAAAAAAAAATTTATTTTTATGGTCTTCAATTGTTTTTAAATTTTTTTTTATGAAAGGAAGATTGCCAACTGCATATACTAATTAGGTATAATTGTCAGCTGGATATAATAATTTTTATGGTCTTCAAATTCAATTAAAAAAATATTTATGACAAACAATTCTACTGTTCATTACTTTTAAATAAATAATATTAAAATCGGTCCATTTTGCTTCTCAAATGTGAAATTTTTTCACACGGGGACATGAGATAAAATACTCCTGAAGAAAACAAATGTCTAAAGGAGAGAGATAACGATTAAGAACAAGTATATTAACCGTTAGATTAGTTTTTGCATAATGACCTTTTTTTTATGAAAATAAAAGAACAAATATATGAACATGTGAGTTTGGAACGGGTAGTGGAGTATCACTCTCCATTATGTCATTTCTCCTTAAAATCTCTAAAAATTGGATCTTTTATCATATTTAAATAAACTATTACATTACATATAAAATTAATTTTACAAATAATTAAAAAAATCACAATATTAAAATTTTAATAATCTATATTTTTCATGTGTGAAAAAAAATGATCTATATTTTTCATAGAACATTAACCCGGGCGATAGCACGGGTAAGTTATACTAGTTTATCTATTTAAAAGCAATTTTAATTTAAATTAGCCAAACAACATCAGTGTTAAAAATCACTTTTAGAAAATGTATCCAAAAATAAATAAATTTTGTTCAACTCACTTTTAACCAAAATCAATTTTGTTAAACTCAATTCTATCAAACTGAATTCTAGTCGCCGCCAAACCAAACACACACCGCATCAACTCAAAATCAATTCTTTTTTACTGTTGGTTGCCGGCTAAAATATTGATCCTCTCTTTTCCATCAGATCTATCTCATTTTTTCTGTACCTCTTGAATAGCTCATTTCAGTTTTTTATCAAAACAAAAAAACTCATTTCAATTTCTATTTATCTCTGCATCTTCTCTGGTTTGTTTTTCGTCCGGGAACCTTTTTTTTCTTCCAAGCATCTTTATCTGCGTTTTTGTTTCTTTTGATTCCTGCAACTTCCATTATGCTATGCGTTTTGTGGCTTCCCTTTGATTATATTATTTTTTTTTTTTTGTGTGATTTATTTTGGGCTTGATGTCCATCGCCCCATTCCCTCCTGCTTGTGTGTGTTATGTATTTATCAACAAAAGATCGATTTTTATTTTTTTATTTATTTTTAGGATATTATTATGGTTGTCTAATGAAAATAAAAACACACATACCTATTTTACTAATTATAAAAATACTAGTGTGTTTTTTTTTTCCGAGGATACGAGTGTGTTAATAGCTTAAAATAATCAAATTGCTCTATATTTTAGTTTATTTGTTTTTTATTTAAATGTCTATATCTTTATACATTATTTTATTGAAATATATAATTTTTTTTTCAAGGATGAAATATATAGTTTTAAATACAATTAAAACTTATTTTGGTACAACTAAAACCTATTTTGGTAATTATTACATTTTTGCCCCCTTTTTGTTGCTATTTTCATTTTTCTTGCTTCTGGGTCTTGTAACTTCACTTTTCCCGATATTTGCTTGCTTTTGGCCTTCAATTACTATTAAAATTACTCTAATTTACTACTAAAAACATCATATAATTGGCTGTTATCAAATCCTTATATTATTTTATTTGGAATGTAAATATAAAATATATTTAGATCTAAAATCTTAAAAAAAAATATTTAGCCATTATTCTCAACATCTGATTTTTCTCGGAACAACAGTTTGTTAGAAGCGCGTAATCGTGTGTGTGAATTGCCAACAAAAATTAGTGTTCAAATGGAGGATATTTTATGATGGCCTCGCCTCCCTACGTGAATGAATCTCTGGCAGCGTGAAATTATAACGATTTTTCATCAACAATGTTGTGTTCTCTGTTTTTATGAGGTTGAAACCCATAATCAGCTATTCTTCTCTTGTCAGATTTCAAAAGAAATTTGGAGAGCTATATTTACTTGGCTGAATTGGCATTGGGGGATGACAAAGTGCAGACTTTTCTTTCCTCCAGCAGAATTCTTCAATGACCGAAAAGTGAAAAGCTATAAATTTTCAGATATATTTTGGTTAGCTACTCGTTGTCATATTTTGTTGGAGCAAAATAATATTCTTTTCGATGGAAAGATTGCTAATATGTTGGATATTATTGAGAGTATTAAGCATACTACTTGGGTTTGGATCTATAGTTTAGGTGGGAGTAAGACCACATTTTCTTTAGTGACTGGGTTAATTGGCATTTTGGTTTAATGTGATATAGGGTGTCAGTGATTTTTATTGTTACCATCACATATTGGTACGAAATTTATGACGCAAACAAGGTGTGTTCTCTCCTACCAACTGAATTTTCTCGACACGCATAAGTCATAAATTGAACTCTTGCCCACATACTTAAGGGGACCAAAATCTTTACCACTTAGACCAATTCATTGTTGGCGGTGTCAGTGTCTTTTTAACAGACCTCAAGGGAGACGAGTGTAATTTTTCCTAATAATAATAAACTAAAAAAAATAGCAAATTGTGATGATACTTCTAAACTGAGAGAGTGATTAAAAAAAAAAAAGTTGAGAGAGGTGTTGTAATTAATTTTCTTTTGGGCTTCTACAAAAATAGCAAAAAGCCCAAATGTTCAGAAGGAATAATAAAACAAAAAATAAAATAATTGTGCTCTCATTGAGAGTTGAACTCAAGACCTCCCGCTTACTAAACGGGTGCTCTAACCAACTGAGCTATGAGAGCTACTTTGTTAGTAACTTTCATCTAAACGTATCTATACTTAAGCAAACAAATTTAATGACAGCAGGAAGCATATTGATAACCGCGTGCGAAAATGAGTGACCGGAAAAGTTAGTTAACAAATAAAGGGCATTTTCGGCATTTAAAACACCCTCCACATGTCCATTTCTTTCTCCGTGCAATGCAATTTCACAACAATACACTCTCTTCACAAACACTGTTATCTTCAACACACTCTCTCTATCCTCTTCCAATTTAGGGTTTCATCTTCAATTTCAATTTCTCACCAAATGGATTCTGATTCATGGATCTCTTCTCGTCTCTCTAACTCATCACGACGTTACTATTCTCGATCCGGTTAGTATAATGATTGTTTTCAATTTTTGTTGTTATTTAATTTATTTTATTGTGATTTTTGTGTTGATGATTTGTTTTGTTGTTGTTTTAGATCTGTTTCTTGGTGGAAATGATGATTCTGAACCTGGTGGTGATGATTTAAGAGCTGAATATCTTTGTCCTTTTTGTGCTGAAGATTATGATGTTGTTTCTCTTTGTTGTCACATTGATGAAGAACATCCTCTTCAAGCTAACACTGGGGTGGGTTTCCATAAACACTTGATTTTATTTATTAGTAAGATTTAATAAGAAAAAATTGTGTATTTAATGAGTATGTCAATGTTTCTAAATTACTAGTACTTTTTTTTAAGGAAAAAAACACTCTTTTTTGTACAAAAAAAAAAAAAAAGAAACTGTTTTTACTAGTATACTATAGTCTATAGAAGTGTGTATAATTTTTTATTTTTCATCTTACAAACACTTAGTAGTAGGAGTATTAATTAAGGATATATGTGAACAATAATAATAAGGGTCATGTTAACCAGTGTCCTTGGGTAAACATACCAAAAAAGGAAATCAAAGACAATTAATGTTGGGAATACAACTTTTTTTTTTTATATTTTTAAGGTATGAAATACACCATGTTTCAAAGAGAAAAATAAGTATGAAATACACCTAGTGCCACATGCTCGGGGCACTGTTTAGCATTTTCCCTAATAAAAGAGTTTAATAGATATGCAGTGTATCCAATAAGAATAATCTAATGATTCTAATCTTCCATGTAATATGAAAAAAGTGGGGTGACATGGCAGAATACAAGGTTGTTTTCGGTTGGCACACTGTCGGTGTATATTCGTTTTTCTCAAATAAAAATAAATGTATCTAGTAATTTGAGTGACACTGTATTTTGTAACAATGTTGGTATGAGTTTGTGTTGAGTGGTTTTTTTTTGGTTATTGAGTGGTCTTTTCTATTTGTTACACTTGATAAGTTTGTTGGTCAGTTACTTAATTTTCATTTCTGCTGGTATCATTTCTGGTTACTTGTATTTTATAACATTGTACAATGTTTGTTTAGTTCATATTTTCTCTAAAGATTTAGTCTTTATAAATACATGAGTTTGTCTTCTCTGAGTCTAGTTTTGTGCTAAAAAGATAACTTTTTTTCTTTCTTTTCTTTTCTACTGGTTCTTGTATGGTGCTCAACATGACGCGTGTGGTTGCTTCTTTTTGGATTTCACGAGGCATGTTTTTATTAATCTTGGTCATGATAAGTGTTTCTTTGTTTTTGGTGTTTATATGGTGATGGTGATGATAATTGATTGCATTGGTTATTATATACGTTTCAGGTGTGTCCTGCTTGTGGGCAAAAGGTGGGAATGGATCTTGTTGGACATATTACCACGCAACATTCGAAGTTTTTTAAAATATCCTTTTTTGAAAGTTGGTTTCTTTGTTCTTGTTTTAATATATCTTTTAGTTTGATTCTTGCTCATTTTGATTGCTGTACCATGTTTTGGGGAAAAAGTTAAATGCCAATTTTAAAACAATTGATACACAAGTTTGTTGTAAACTTGAATTTTCAATGTTGCGAATTTTATTGCATTCCCAAAAAACAAATTTAATGTGAAGTGTTGAAGTTTCATGCCGAAAAATGTATCTTCTTGTACTGTCTCTGCTATTCTATCAATTTAATTTAAATATTTAAATTTAACAAGTCTTGTGTCTGGTGAGTACAACTTTATTTGGATTGCTTTGTGTTTCCATAACCAGAAATTTACGTGCAGCGTAAAAAGAGGGTGAGGAAAGGAGTATCTAACTCAACATTATTTAGAAAAGAGTTGAGGGAAGGAGCATTGCATTCTCTTCTCGGAGGTTCTTCGTCCACAGCTTACTCTAATTCCGAACCTGATACTTTGTTGTCATCATTTATTTTTAACCCAGTTATAGGTGATGAAGCTGTGAGTGAACAATCTAGTTCTTCCATTGAAGCTGCCATAGTAAAAGAAAGCTCGAAAGATGATTTCGTGGAAAGGTACGAATGTGGATACTATTGATGGATTAAGATTTCCTTTGTTTTAGAAATGGATGCTGAGTTGTAGGTTTTTTATAGGGTATAACAACTTCACGCTATCTTGTTATATCATAATATTATAGTTTAAACTTTAAAGCCTATTGAACATTTTGGCAACACGGTGAAACATGATAAAATGTTATTTACATCATCGGTATATAGATACCAAACTCTTCTATGTAAAAGCATGGTACTGGATGCATGTGTAGGCTATTTACTCTGGATATATGTGATGAAACTTGTGGACACTTTGTTTCAAATAAGCAAATGATGATACATTGTGTAATTAGTAGTAATGCCTTGTTTCCTATCACACAGCTTCAAAGTTGTTTCTTTTAATTTCATCTGAAGTTTAGTTCAAAACATCTAGTCTGACAATAGGGTATGTTTACAGAAAACCTCAACAGGTACAGCTGTCAGATGAGGACCGAGTAGAGAAGGCTCGGAGGTTTGATTTCGTGCAAGGGCTGCTGATGTCGACCATTCTTGATGATAACTTATAACTGCAATTGTAGCTGGTATATCGTTATAGGAGAAGGAGCTGATCGCGAGGGGGAGTTTGTTCGAGTGTTACAAAGTGGCATTAGCTAGATTGGATTAAATTAAATATGTAATGATTAATGAATGTATCTATAGTTATGTTCATAGAATGCAAAGATGAAGAAACCTTTTTCTAGTAAATATGTATGTAAGAATGTATCTATTGTTAGGTCCATCTAATATGCATTGTATTCCAAACATTGGACCCTTTATTCAAGCTGCTACACTAGACTTGCATAATTGACTAACATAAATAAGACAACTCAATATAATAATTGATGACTTATTCTCATCCCTAAAACAATGGTTGTGCCTGGTTTTTTCCCTATAAAAATTTCAATTAGTAGTAATTGAGAATCCAGAATTTTAACACATTAGTTCTTTCATATGCTATCCACTAAAGATTGTTAATATACTAATGTGTATTTTGGCAATTTATATAAAAGATTAGCCTATTGTCAAAAAAAAGAAAAAAAAAAGATTAGCCTATAAGCATAAATCAGTTTCTTTCTTCAAAATGAGAAATGATTATCTCATTTTGTTACATTCCTTAAATACTTCTTTATTCCATTTTTTTTTTACTTTATAAACCCCTTCTCTTATTTTTCCATGGCCAAGATTATACTGAACCTATGGGATGAGTAGTTCAATTGATTTGAGCTAAGGGTGATAGGAGTAAAGATCTAGAGTTTAATTCCCAATGAAGGTTTAAAAAATACTAAAACTAATAATTAATTACTAACTTCGACCGGTTCAAAAAAAAAAAGAAAAAAGAAGAGATTATCCTGAACCCTAAACTTTCAATTATCTCAAGTCTTTTATTGCTTGAGCCATTCTAAGTATATCTGAAAAGATTATTACAAAATTCCTAAGCCTGCAAGCCAATATGACTTCATCTTCAAGCTATACGTATATAGTGTTATTATCCGCCCGTGGTATTATCCGCCCCTGTCAAATAAAATAGAGGGAGAGAAGGAAAAGGAGCAAAAGACCATTCATTTGCAATATTTTTATATTCTAAACGCAGATTTCAACTATATGTTACTTTCCATTCTAATAAAAATCGAAAACCAGTTACAATGTACTTTTGGTCGCATAATAGAAAGAAAGAAAAAAGATGTCCAAATAATAATTTAATATCCCATTAATTTAGCCTATCAAGAATAAACCAGCAGTACTGGAATTCTGTAGGATAAATACATCTCACAATAAGGATGTGATTGAGAATTATAATGTTACTCATCGTCTATACAAACCTAGGCACAAAAAACCATCTAAAATATACATTTCAGCAGAGACAACCTTTTCTACATAAAAGCAGAAACTGTCGGTTAAAGGCCTTGCATCATCCGAAAACTGAAGAACAGATCCTTTAAATATGATTTTATGAGAGCACTTTAAAGTGTTCCTTGCAACAAAAAAAACAACAGTATACCAGGTGCCAGTGGCGACTTCATAAGCTGAGACTTGACTACTTCAGTTTATTAGAGAAAACTCAGACTCACCTACAATATGTATAGTGAGAATTAAAGAATTTGTAATCAGGATGGTTAACTTGCAATTGCCTAATCCAGTTGTCAGCAGCTCGCCATAGAGAATTGGATTTCTGACCTTCAGAATCCCCTTCAGGTTCCCAGACAGAAATTTTGAACTTGTTAAAGGCAAGGCCAAATATTGGTAGTGATAGCTTGGACCATATATCCTTATCTTTTGAACAATTTACGGTAGTTGGACCTGATTTAAAGAATACAGTTATAATTGAAATCCTTACGTATATTCTCGGTTATTATAGATAGAAACTAAAAAAAGGACAGCAAGACATACTTTTTAAAGGTGTTGACAGGGAATGGAAGGTGAGGAAGCACGCGCTCAGGTCCTGTAGTGTGGGACCGACAGGTATTCTATATATTGGATACCTGCATGATATACAAGGAACAAATCATGTTAAACTAGTTATTAATATTATTACTGTATTCCAGTGCTGTAAACTAGGGAAAACAGTGGTGCATATCGTAGCGGAATTTTAACAGACCTCTGTTGTTCCGCAATATGCGATTTAATACAAAGTTTTGCCAAATAGTGGTATAGTAGTGCTATAGCATTGTAGGATAGCGAAATTTGAACAAATTGTTATTTTACGCAATCACGATTGGCAACACTGTCATGTGCACTATCCAACACTAACAACATCCTAATTAAAAGTATATGATAAACATACCAAGCCAATGAAACCCAACTTGAAGGTGAAAGATCACAGCTCCGGTATGTCTTCAAATCAGGAAATTGTTCAGCAAGATCGTGAATCTGAGGCAAAAAAAAAAAAAGAATCTTTGTCAAGATTAGAAAGCAACATAATCTCGAAGTGGAACTGAACCAAAGGATAATGGTCTTGCCTTATCTGCTAATGGTTCGCGATTATAAGGTGTTTCGCGCTCAAAGTATTCATATACAAGCTGACCAATTGCACTGCAGCTTCCGTTCTCATCACTTGATGAACCTGCTAAGGGTTTACTTCCAAGTGACATTCTTTCCAGACTAAGATTGCTTGCATCTGAAAAGTTAGGCTGCTTCGAACTGCCATTAATTACACTCTTAGCACCTCTATCATGACGATAGCCACTGCTGCTATCACTGCTTGTGTCTCTAGCTGATTCAGAATCACTTTCCTTACTGGGTTTCCTGTAACATGATGGAAAAGTGAATGAATCTATTGCATAGATGCACTAAAAAATGGTTTGCCAAGTCTTGTAACTCAGCTAAAGCGGAGAACTAGTGTACAGAAAAGGCTAGGATATGACGTCTATCACTTAAAACAAAGGATATAAACAGATGATATGAAAATGATAAATGTAAAACACTGCCTATTATTAACTACTATCAGCTATATGATTTGGTTTTCATTATGAAGTTATAGGTTAAATACTTATCCTATTGAGTACAGTTTAGAAATTGCAAGCAATATCAAGGATATGAGCAATACGACAAAATAGTTTCGGTCCCTGGCTTGGGCATGCAGCAGTGTTAAAACTCTTAGGGAGAGTTTGCCACCCAATTGGGTCCCACAAGGCTCGAGGGATTAGTCTCTGCAGTTGCGCGCAGAGGATACCCGGTTTATGCCAAAAAAATAGTTTCAGAGCAACATCTGGAGGCTGGTGACAATCATACTAACAATAAGTGTGATCTATGAGTTATATCAACAATCTGTAGTTCTGTACACATTAGAGATGATTTGTTGAATTTAAGTTGCATGCATTGCTAGTGTGAAAATGTTTCGCATTCATCCAAAATGTTGCAGTCCATCATTAGAACTAGATTTACAATGATAGCACATCACAATTCTAATTAGTGTACAGGCCACAAAATCTTGCAGGTTAGAAGATTAATACTCTAAGTATGTGTACAGCTGAGGGTGGCGCAGACTTAGTAACAGATAGCATCAAAAGCAATGGTATGCACTAATCAACATGACATGGGCATGCTACGATCTTTAGTCTAGTGATACTGATAGTCTAGCAAGTTCAAATCAAAGGATGCTCTCTAGTCTGCATCATATTACTAACCAGAATATCAAAGTAACGACCTATAAGATCTTATTTCTGAGCTATGTAGTACCAACACCTTCAGATTGAATACGTGTTTGGCATTTGACACTGACACGACAACGCCCCAACAAAGGGGTTACACTAAATTACTTTCATTTTCTCAAATTATGCCGGTGTTTGTGTCACTATCATGTCCCGTGTCTGTGTCAGTGCTTCATAGCTTATGAGATTTTTCTTCTAAATGCTTTTAGTTTTCTTCTATAGTATAATTTGAACTTCTAACTTTCCAGCAAGTTGAAAAAGGAAAAAATTAAAAATAAAATCTCAAAATATTACAGCAAACAATCTAAATTGAGAACAAATCATCAACATAGAATATGTCTGGTTTGCCATTGAACGAAACAATAAATCAGAATGTTAAATCAAAGGAACCGAGTCAATCATTAGAAAGGCACATGCAGAACAATAATTTTTCATAGTGAAGAAAGCACTAACCTTAACTGCGGGGACGGTTTTGATGGATCAATATAAAGCTGAATAGCAGACAAAGATACATTGTAATATTGAGTAACAGATTCATTCCCAGACAACACCAATGGAACACCAGCCCCATATGCACTCCACTCCTTGAAAGATTCCCACAAGTCCCCGAGCACAAAGTATGGTTGCAATTCTGTCTCCATTGGTCTCCATCTCCTCTTACTTTTCTGTTTGTTTACACACAAAAATAAGCCCAACAATGCCTTTGAAATAAACCCGAAAAAGAAAACCAACACTGCCTTAAAATAGTTCATAAGAATCACATTATACAATTTATTTACACTCTTAACACAATTCAGTGGATAGTTCCGAAGTAAGTCTCATCCTAACAATCAATTGTATACTTGATTGCATTAATTCATAAACCAAATTCGTCTCAATAAGTAGCTCGGTTGGTGAGTTAAGAGACACTGAAACAATTATCAAATCCTGAAAACTGACATAACCTATGAAGCATAGACACAAACACGAAAACCAGATCCGACAAAGAGATTGGCACGTCAACACCGATAATAATTTAAGAAACAGCAATGCCACTTGCTGCGACAATGTTTTCGTCGAAAACACCTGAATAGAGTAATTGGCTAATGAAAAAGCAGCTAACCATAAAAAGTCAAGTGCCGGGCGGAAAACACGGAGCACGTGGGAAAAAAGGAAACGGTTGTAATTGATTCAATCTAAAAGGCATTTACCTTTAAGAAAATAACATAATCAATGTAATCATTTGTCGTTTACTCGGTGTTAGACACGCGTCGACACCGTGACAATGCTTCATAGTCATAGGACATAACCCCTACCTTACCAACATTTGTCTAAAAACTTCTTTTTCATAAACCAGACACAAAATTCAAACCCTAAAAACTAACATAATAAATACCTTGTTACATTTGTCTATAAAAACAATTCATGAACCAAAACATAGTTTGGATCCTAAAATCCAACATAATCACTAACTCACTAACAATTGTTCATAAAATTAATAAATCAAACATAAAATTGATTGAAATTTCAAAAATTTCACATAAAATTAACAAAATTGAAAAGCATTATTTTACTTTACCATAGGAAAATATTGAGCGGGAACATGAGGAGTGGTGTGTTCCAAGAACCGACACAAATTGGAAGCATCACATGTCGTATCGATTGAAGAAGAAGAAACGGAATTATCAGAAGAGGAACATGGCATGTTATTCTCAATCAACGTAGATTCCTGTTCCTGTTGTTCCTGCTGTTGTTGTCTCTGTTTTCGTAGCGCCGGTGGACAGTAAAAACGATTATCGACATGATGGCGGGTATTACGACGGCCGACGATGACGGCACCACCAGAGACCGACATTGTTGATTGTTTCCGGCGTTGGCAGTTGATTACAGAGATGAAACGACGACGTTAAGATGTAGGTCACGACTTCTGAGTCCACAAAATAAACAAAGTTTTTGCTACTGTAAGTGATACTGTGAAAAACGGGGTTTTATCTTTTTTGATAAAATTGTTTAAAAAAAAATCTTTTTTGATAAAATCTTTTGTTTTATTATAACAATTCATTTAATTAATTGTTATATTTTTTGGTGAAAAAAAAAACTGTTTATATCTTGAGGTTAGGAAACTCTGACACTTCAAAATTATTCAAGTATCGCATTAGATGGTTGATTCGACACTGATATTTGTTTGATATTTTTCGATATATTTCGGAAAAATAGTCCATGATTAAATTTTATTTTTTAATAAAAAAATACCAGACACATTTATAATACTTCACAATAGATATCAGAGAAGTATTTAATGAATAAATTTTATTTTATAAAAAATAACAAATATGTTTCCAATATATTGTTTCTTGATATGCAATTGGAAGAAACTTGACACCATCTACTCAAGCTATCTCCACCCTTCGCCAAACAACAACACCACATGATGTGACAAAAATGTCTCAATCACCAATCTTAAGTAGAGCTAAAACATCTTCTGCTGATACATACTCTTGCCAAACCAGACTCTTATGGTATAAAGATAAAACGCGATCAACCAAAAGCACTCCACACAGATCTAAGCAAATTGTTACCCACTAACGCAATCGCGCACGATAGAGAACGTTGAAAGACTTTGGTACAAGGCAAAAGGTCTACATTTGTGATCTGATTGTGTGACGCCCGACGAAGATTTGAAAAAGAAGGCAGCAACAAAGGAACTTAGATCCTAACGCCATTTTTACTGATTTTGCAAACTCATATCTACAACCAAGGAGAAGATGAAGACGTAAAGCTCAAAAGAACACTGAACCACCATCACAAAGGCAGAAATTTGGTTACAAACTATCACCACAGATCGAGGGACTATATCTGGGTGACCCACAAAAACCACCCAACCCTTCACGGATATGAGACTCAAACTCCAATAACCACCGGCGGCGACCACCGGAAAACAACGAAAACATAGTAGAGCAGTCACAGTTACAATCACAGCCCAAAATGTTTTTTCTGCAAAAACCACCGCAACAGAGGAACGCCGGTAACAGAACCCAAAGATCCGACCTCTAAAACACTAGCGACCTCTAACACAATGCACAACTGCCGGAAAAACTAAAACATAATAGGAAAAAAGGGCATGAGCATTGGCGAAAATGCGGTTGACAGAAACTCCAAAAGTTGTTTGTGATGGAGAAAATGTCGACGACTACTAGTGGTGATGCGACAGCTTGAGGTACGAACACACACCAATCGACGGATCTGAAACTAGAGAGAAGGCATAGGGTTAAATCATCAATTAAGTGGTTACGTTATCATTCTCTCTCCAACTTAACGCCTACATTATATGTGTGTTTGATCTGCTAAAAAATAAGGAATTGTACTGTGTTTGATTTTAAAATAGTTTCTGGTACTTGGGGCTAAGGGACATGACAAAAACTGAAATTCTTGTCCTCCACCGAACTACGGGATAACTTTTTGTCTTCTGCACAAATTTTCTAAAATACCAAAATAACCTTTTGTCCACCAAACATCGTACAACACAAAATTTGTTCCATACCTTAAACGTTTGTCCTGTATTATTCTGTCTTATATTATCATGTATCGTTCTATCCAGTACTTACATTTTATAAATAATTAGTCTCTGTTATTAAAATTTAGAGACTAAATTGATGAATTTTATATGAAAAGCAACCAAAATATCAGTTTCAAAATCAAATTTTGAGTTTTTTTTCGAGAAACTGTTTATAATGTTCTAAACATATATGAAAATAATCATTCAAAAAACTTAATTTAATAGCGGAGATTAAAACTGTCCGTAATAATTTTGTAGGAATTAAAACATGACACTTTTTATATGGAAAAAAAATTTGACAATTTTAAAAAAATAATAAACATATTTAACAATAAAAATATTCCATAAGTACAGCTCATATACAGGACGAATTTTAATCTAAAATTTTCACTGCTTATCAAAAAAAAAAAATCTAAAATTTTCACTTATTATTCAGAATACTTAAATAATAGAAATAGATAAACATATTACATTTTTTTTGACGCGGATAAACATTAGTACATAAAAAGTTTATGTTGGTGGAATTTAAATAGTGAGAAATAATTAGGTGACAAACTGACAATGAGAGGGTGCATTCTGTGTACCAAACAGTACAGACATTGAAGACAATTCACCAACTCAGTTTGAAGAGCATACACATAGCTTAGGGAGTTGAGTTTGGAAGTTTCCAGATACTGCTTACGCGGCCACACGTGACGAGGCATCTCTCTTTGATTGAACTTTTCAAATTGGTTTTGCTATCTAACATCCTAACTACACAGCCTACACTTATCCCTACGCTTGCGCAGATCCTACCGGGAGGAGCAAAGTTTATTTTACACGAGGGACCAAAATATTTAAGGGTAAAAAAATTATCTTTAAATATTAAGGGTTAAAAAATTAAAGGTAAAAGGGTAAAATAATGCTAATGGTAAAAGGGTCTGATTAAGGTGTGCTCTAAGAACATATATGTTAAAAAACTAGTTTTTAACCCGTGCTGTCGCACGGCCCACTGGATTTTTTTTTTAACAATGGTTTATATAAATTTAAAAAATAGTTAATAATTTTTATTTTCTAGCCCAAAAGCACAACAAACCACCACTAATACATGTGTTTAACAAATACACTTAAAGAATGGTTATAAATTTCATAGATAGGACATGGAATCGATATCTCATAAACACCATAGTGTTAAAAAAAAACAGCTATTATTATCCTCTTCATCAACTTAATTTTCAACAATGTCATCCTCTTCAAACAACTTTAATAACATGACTCATTAACATTTTCAACCGAGCCAAACCCAAAAATACCAATCAAAAGCTATAGCCACACAATCAAAACAGAAATAGTTTTAAAACATAGATGATGATTTTTATTTTTTGTTCCGCTAAGATTTTTTTTTCTGCACACATTAGAAAATGAACCAAACAATGCCATGTAGATTTCCATAAGAGTCACTAAATGGGTGAAGAAATAAAAGGGTAAAAGACCAAATAAATTTAGTTATAATTTATAAAGACTAAAATAATTAAAACCCAATCAGAAACTAAAACGGATAAGATAGACTTAAGTTTAAGATTTAAAAACCGATTCAAGATTCACAATAACAATTAATCAATTCGTTTTTTTAGTGTCTTTTTAAAATAGTAACACCAATTTAATAAAGTGTATTTTTGCATCTTATCTTCCTATTATACCCTTATCTTAATTTTCTTTTTTTCTGCACACACTTTTTCTTTCCAATAAATTTAATATATTATGTATAAAAAAACAAAAATTTAATATGTTATTTACAAAAAAAAAAACAACTTTAATTTTTCAAATATATAGCAATAATTAGTTTTATTGAAAAAAATATGAGTAATTGACAATGGATATAATTGACAAATCATACCCTTATAATATCAAAAAGGCAATTAAATAGGAACCCCGACGTTAAAAGACCATTAAAAAAACGAAGGAGTAATATTTAAATAACTTTTTTATTTTTAATAAATTTGGAGAAATATTTTTGCCGGAGGCATTTTGAAAATTAAGTGACATTAACTATAGGTTTAAATTTTTTTTTTTTACAAAAAATGGGGAAAAAATTGTATGGTTAAATTTAACAAAAATGCAATGTTAGACATAATACTATTCACACCAGTGTTTTAGGAATACACCACTATATACAAAAGAATTGGCTCAAGCCCAATATTATTACTCACTTCAGTAACCCACAACATTCTCCTCCTATTTTATTTTCTTCATCATTCGGTAATGTGACGCTCTCCAATCTCTCCCTCTCCCTTCGTCGCCGCCGCCAGATTTCCTCTTACAACCACCGCAAGCCAATCCTCCTTTGACCAATTTTTTTTCGTTTTTTTCATCTTCTCAACTGTCTATCTATCTATCGGAACAAAATCACCAAATGAATATTCTTCTTTCTCACCTAACCATCACTGTCAAAAGCTCCATTTTTTAACATATTGGAGCTATTCCGCAGAGTTAATTACCGGATCTGTAATCCTCCTCATAAGTACTCTCTGTTGGACTGCGTTATTTCACGATGTAGACACCGTTGTCGATGACCACCGTGTCGGAAGTCATCATGGCCGCCGCGAGGGTTATTTTTTACCTCATTTTTTCATATAAGATCGATGCATCATGAATCTTCCGAGGGTAAGTGTTACACCTTCATTTATATCATGCATCATGGATATCTTGTGATTCCAACAATTTTTCTTGTTAAATTTTCTACTTACCAAATTATCTTTTGATGAAACTTTTTAAATAAATCAAAGGATTTTTATTTTTATTTTTTTTGAAAAATTGCATAAAATCTTTTTTACTTCTAAATTAGTATTTAATTTTGTATATGTTGCACTATAAAACATGAAAATAATTCTGATTTTTCTTCTCTATTATTGTTTTGTTGCGAGATTCACTTAAGACGCGAAGCAAAGAATGAGTTAAAACAGTTGTAAAGCGGAGGCAGTTCAAGATTTTCTCCTCAAAGGTACTGCAAATTTAGATGCAAATCATACAATATTTTAAAAGAAAATTTTCAATATAAAAGACATAAATTTCAAAGAGAAAAGTTATCTTTTAATTTTTTCAGTTAGTTAACATTATCAAATGATTCGATATATGTCTACAATAGTTCTTTCTGAACATCTTTACATTATATGTATATGATATTATTAATTTTTATGCTGTGGTATACATTTTGGTATGTATGTGATCACAACTTTAGTGTGGAATTCCAAGGTTTATAGGTTTATGTCTTTTGAGTTAAGGGGAATGGAAGTCCATAGTTAGAAACCCTTTTTCTGATATTAATGCAAACACCAAAAGAATTTGATAACATAACTTCAACAGACCTTGGAGGTTACCTTAATTCCTTATTTTAAAATTATTTGTTTTCAAAACATAGAAGAGTTTCAAGTGTATTTATATTGGCATTTAGTGTTTATAACATATGGACTTTATATGACTTTGTAATATCACCAATCAAAGAATGGGGAATTTTAGAAGTATGAGAATGTCAAATGAGTGAGTAGTAAGGAGTTCAAGGATATTCGAATAAATAGTGTGCATATCTTTCTGCTCAAGTTTAAATAATTAAGGATGTTCCCAATAATTAAGGATATTCCAATAGCCTTTGAACTTTGTTCTCTTTTACAACACTTCTTCTTTTTGTGGGTTTTAACTTCCTCTGGTCCAATACCTTATGGATTTACATCTTTCTATAGAGTAGGACAACCTTTGAAGAAGGGCTTCTTATTTTTATCTTCAAATGTACCTGCAAAATCAATTCTATAGCATGAATTATAATTTTTGAAATCAAAAATCTCCATAGAAAAGGATATTTTGTTTAAAAAAATTCTGTTTTTTTGGACAGATTATATAAAAAATCTTATTTACTTCCAAATTAGGGAGGAAGTGATAACATACTTCAAGTAGTCTCATGAGAATTGCAACTGATCATGAAATGTCTATGTTAGGCCTTAGTTTTTGTCTTTCTTTTGTATTTTATAAATTGAACTTAATAGAAACTATATGTAATTAAGGGTAAATTCAATGAACTTTCTGACATTACTTAAAGTTTAGAACTAACAAAATACCATACCTGGATAAACCCTATCCTGGATACATGCAAAATGTGGGTGTAAAGTAGTAACATCAAACTTGCAAATTGACCAGATACAATGCATAATCTGATCACTAACCTTAGCTGAGAAGAGTCTACTAACTTATAGCCCCACCTATACAACCAGGGTGTAAAGTAGTATATAAGACAAAAAAAATTCTTCAAAATTGACAACTTTAAAATAAATAAGTAATTAAATAAAACGATATTCTGTTTATAAAAAGTTGTTATCCATGTGCAATATTTCTTCTCTGTGACCCTAATATTTGCAGATTTATATGGTTAGTTCTCTATGAATTCTAATCTCATTTATGTCACTTTTTAAATGGTTTACACATGTTATTGTTGTTTCAATGTATAGAATCTGGAGATTTGGTTCTAATTAATCAAAGTTCTAAACAATAAAAAAAAGTATAAATTTGTTCATTGTATGCAATTTGTTGGAATTAGAAAGGCACAAAGTGTGTAGTTTTAAAGTAAAACTGTTTAGGATAATGACCCAAATTTACATCTCCAAAATTTGGTTTTGCTTTTCTAGTTTGAATACCAATATTCTCTCATTATCGAATTCAAAAATGCCATTTTTTGTGATATTGATTGGATTGTTGTTTTGTTTCAAAGATTGGATTCGGTTTAAGTCTCAATATCAAAAGCTATAATTTTTATTTGATGTTCAAACACATTTTTATTGTATAAATATAAAACTAACCACCTTGAACTCTTGAAGCATATATTGAAGCTTATAGTATTGGTTAAACTAATTTTATATTTTTTATTTCGAACAATGCAGACCCAACTTTCAAGATCAGTATTTGATGTTGATAATAGCCCGAAATCTTTGCTGCTTTTAAGTGGAATAACAATGTGCCTGGTTTATATGAATTAAAGGTAATTTAAGCTTCCTATCCAATTTTAATATTTCATTGAGCAAATGTAGTTTTAGATTTTATACCTGTGATGAGTTTTGAAGTAATATTCTTTTACTCTTAACTCATGATTTAAACAAAAAGATAATAATCAAATATTACGACTTTATTATTAACAATGGAAGAAAACATTATGAATTGAAGTAGTTACCTTTCTTTGGGTAGTAGTGTGCCTTATTTAGAAGAGAGTTAGATTGATTGTACCACAATTTTTATGTAACTGCAATTTCATTCATTAATGACATATTCATGTAATTATGCTTTTATAGAAAAACAACAATCCAAAATAAATACCAAACTTGAATTGATAGAAAAATATTGTTTTACCTTTGTGAATCACAAGCAAGATCCTTGAAAGAAGTATTACCTATAATAAAACACAGATCAAAATTAATCACAAAACCTAAGTCTCAAACAAAGTACCATAATAAATTGCACAAAGAAATAGTTCATGGCTTCATGCATGACTAAAATATTGATTGTGGATGAGATCTAATCATTTGAATTTATCATTTTCAGGCTCTAGAAATCATTGCAAAGATGTAACAAAAAAAACTCAATGCAAAGGAAGAGAATGGCAAGAGGAAATGAAGATTGGTCATTGAGTTCTCTGCCTAATGGTGAAGGAAAGAGGGCAAGAGAATTGAGTGAAATTGAAAGGAATGAAGGGCAATTTATATTGTTTAGATTTTGTACAAATAAGATCAAATTGTCCTTCTACTTGCTCTCCAAGTTTTGTACTAACATAATTTATTTATTAATTTTAAGTAATACATTGAATCTGGACAATATATGAGACTGCAAATTCAAAATTCAAAAACCATGTCCCTTTGATTGGGAGGGAAAAAATTAAACATTAGTTAAATCCTACCCAAGATAAAAGGAAAAAATAAACACCAGTTAAACCTGCACCAGTTGGGATTCAATGCATAAAGGACACACAAAAAAAAAAGGCCAAGATACAATATTTGGGCCCCACACTTGATGCTGACGTGGCATGGCTGAATGAAATCTACAGTGCCCAAAAACCGTATTCTTTGTGTCAAGTATATGGATTTTAAAATAGAATTATTATATTGAAAAATATAATTATTTGACGTTTGAATTTTTTTTTATAGTGACTTTGAAAAAGTTAAGTGCGAAACTTTTAAATAAATATTTTTATATATTAAGGCTATTATAAAAAGTTTTATAATGAAATGGAGCGGAGCGAAATAGAGTGAGTGATTTTTTTATTATAAGACGAAGAATATCTAGACATCAGGGAACGAAGCAGGCATCGCCCCTGTCCTATGCCTATATCTCTTTATTATATTAAAAAAAATAAAAAAGAAATAAATACAAAATTGGAGGACATAAACCTAACCCATCAAGTCTACACAAAAGCGTGTAAGACCAAAATACACCAACTTCTAATTAATCCTAAGATAAAAGAAATCCCTAACATCCAGGCGAATGAACCGATCGTCAACACGAATCCATTCACGTACCCCTACTCCCTGCATTACGCCAGCAATTGATGATAGCTTTTTCACGCAAACAGTCCGAAATCAAGAATGATTCGGATATTGAGCTGTTCTTGTGAACACACAAAGGAGGTTGTATTATTGATATTGGATTAAATAAATTACATGGCTTAGACTCTAGATAGGTCCATATGCCTGATTTTTGTAGAAAAATGGGGATCCCTTTACAATGAATGATCGGTCCTATTTATAGAGTCTTCTTCCTTCTCCTCCAAGCTCCATTACCATGTTTTTCGGCCACCTCCCTCTTCCTCCGTGAATAGCGCTGTTAAGGGTGTTATTCTCCTCCTTATCCTCGAAGGAGGAGGGATGGCGAAGCCGACGCCACTAATCAGATCATCGATGGGAAGCTTGTCCCATATACTCCACCTTTGTAATTCTTTATGTCAGTTATTATGTGCCCTTCTGTGGCTGTTTTGTAATTTGCCCTTAGTGGCTCCGACCTTTCGTCTTTTTTAAGGCCTGAATCGATTTTTGGTTATGTAACTGTTACATTTACTTGTTTTTATCTATAGTATAATCTGACCTTTATTTCGTCTATATAATTATTAGTATATGCGATCTCTGAAATTTTAAATGAGCTTTAAATCGCTTCGTACCTGAAAACGTGTTGACATTGACCCTGGCGAGGGTGTCCCCTCGGTTTTATTTCTAGATTTTGGCTTCTCCCTCAACATAATTTCTGTTGTGAAGGTCGCCCTGGTTTGTGTCGCCTTCTTTCTTCTGTGTTTCGCCAATGCCTCTCCTTCCTGCACCTGCAGACTTTGTTCTTTTCTTTGGTTCAGAGCTTTCATCTGAGTTGATCTTTAATAAGATTCAGAGCTCAACTACAAGTTGACCATTTTGGTTCAGAGCCCTTCGTATGGGTTGACCTTTGATAATTTTTGGTTCAGAGCTTTCATATGAGTTGATCTTTAATAAGATTCAGAGCTCAACTACAAGTTGACCATTTTGGTTCAGGGCCCTTCATATGGGTTGACCTTTGATAATTTTTGGTTCAGAGCTTTCATATGAGTGAATCTTTAATAAGATTCAGAGCTCAACTACAAGTTGACCATTTTGGTTCAGAGCTTTCATATGAGTTGATCTTTAATAAGATTCATAGCTCAACTACAAGTTGACATTTTGGTTCAGAGCCCTTCATATGGGTTGACCTTTGATAATTTTTGGTTCAGAGCTTTCATATGAGTTGATCTTTAATAAGATTCAGAGCTCAACTACAAATTGACCATTTTGGTTCAGATCTTTCATATGAGTTGATATTTAATAAGATTAAGAGCTCAACTACAAGTTGACCATTTTGGTTCAGAGCCCTTCATATAGGTTGACCTTTGATAATTTTTGGTTCAGAGCTTTCATATGAGTTGATCTTTAATAAGATTCAGAGCTCAACTACAAGTTGACCATTTTGGTATAAGCATATATATATATTATACGTGAAAATTTTTATCGTAACCCTTTTGCCAGATCAAATTATAGGAATCAGCACAAACTCAATTAATAAAAAAGCATTGTGTAGATAAGTTTCAACATAAATTAAAACTGTCACATTCAGGTAGCGGGCCTCAATAAAAACTCCTATTCCTATTTAGGAGAAAAGAGTGTCCCACCACTTCTTCTTAATAAAAAACATAAAACGTCCAAGCGAAGCTGACGAGATGTTCTTCCGTCTTTGCGCCTCATCCTCTTAGCTGCGATAGGACTTCCGGCTTGTGACACTCGGAATTCCGGATGAGCCTGCCTTGTCTCTCTAATTTCCTGGTGCTATTTGCCAAGCTCAACCTTTGTTTTATGTTTGAGGCTTGACGAGGCTCCGAACCAAACCGCATTCGTTCTGCTTTCTGCATTAGGTTAACCTGCTTTTCCAGAGACTCCTCTCTTGGGTCTGTACTTACCAAACCGACCCTACTTCTTCCCCCTTGGTTTCTGAAATCTCCTGAGCGAAAACCCGCGTTTCCGCTAGGTATCTTATGCTGGATTTTTAAACTCGACTCATAGCACCGCCTTGCCAGGAGTTGATCGCCTTTAATGGTTCCCACGCCACCATTGTCCAGAGGATACTTCATTGACAAGTATAAGGTAGAAAGGACCTCACCCAAAGCATTGAAGGCGGGCCTCCCGATGATAATATTATAAGAAGTGAAAGGTGTCTTAACAACTAAGTATCGTACCTTAATGGTCTTGGCATTTTCCTCTTCTCCGAAAGTCGTCAAAAGCGTTGTATATCCCATAACCTCCACCTGCTCTCCAGCAAATCCTACCAGAGTTCCTTCGTATGGTTGTAACTGCTCTTTGGCCAATTGTATTGCTTTGAAAGCTTCCCAATACATGAAGGCAAAGGGTTTAGGACATTGTTATTGTTGTTTTGATTATTATTGGGTGGTCGAACCATTTTTGATCGAGATTTAACACTAGTTAAATTTGGTAAGGATTTACCACTCCTCAAATGCATACAAAATCAAAACAGACAACTTCTGAATACCAATTGTTTTAGTATTCGATAAAAAAATTTAGAAAACAAACTTCTTTTAAAAAGTAAAAGCTGCACAAACAACCCTTCCCACTGGGCGTGCCAATTTGTTTACACTGATTTTTGGTAAACAACCGCTAGTTTAAATTAATTACTTGAGAGATCAACTAGTAAATCTCGGGACAATCGTTCGTGCGTTATATTAAAAGAGGTTTGAATGTTCTTCATTAAAGACATTATTAATTTGCAATAACAATGTGTTTAACTCATAAAACGAAGTTTATGAAACACAAGTGTGAAACATAAATTGAATGAGAATAAAGAGAAAGTTCACTCGAATGAGAGAACCAATTAAATGCAGAAATGTAAACACTTTGAAAGTAAAGACTTAGGAAAAGTAAAATTGCATTTAGAATGTAAAAATTACAAATGAGTAAAAATGGTTCACTGATTCATACATCTTTCTCGAGTAACTCGTTTCTCGCTGTAGCATGGATACTTTGAGTGTTTGAGAATTTTGTGTAAGTGAATTGTGACCCTTATTTCGACTTACAAACTCCTATTTATAGAAAAACTACGTAACTACTACTTTAACGTTAAACTATTATTCATCTGTCACGCGTCCTGCTGTATTTGAAATGAACCAAGGCCTTGAACCGTTGTAACTGTCGAAATCGAATCACATTTGAAGGATAGAAAATACTCTAAGTCCACATTTTTAAGTACTTCGATTCTTTAACTGCAATCGAATCAACCATCTACTCGAAAGGCAGGATTTCTTCATATCTTGTAGACTCACATTGGACACTTCAAAGAATACTTTCCATTAGAACTCTCTTGTTCTTAAAGACATTACCCTTAACCTTCATTAAATGAGAAGATAAGAGAGATAATCTCTCTTGTTCTTGAAGACATTTAAAGCCTGACACTATTTAAAGTCATTTAACAAGCCTTTCAGTAATGAATGTCTTTGGAACTAGAGATAAAAAACATATTTTAGCTCGAGCTAAAATATGGGATAACACCCTGTGATAGGCACACCACGCATTGTTGTTTGGCCCCAACGCCATGGATTTTCCTTTTGTTGGGGGAAGCGTCGCCATTCCTGCTGACAAAACTTCGTGCAAAATATGCACCTTTGTTTCCTTTAAAGGGGTGTAGCTATCATAAGGCTGATAATTCCTGCCGCCTCGATCTTGCGGGTATTGGTACGACTTTTTGCGCCGCTCCTGCCATGATGATTCTTGGCGAGAACTTTGTCTTTGAGGATGTTGGTCTTGACTCTTAATTCGCCTGCTAACATGCTCCTTTTCTTTGGCGTCTCTCATCCTTTTTTCCGCATTACTCTCCTCGCCTTTAATGTAGCATTCAACCCTCTTGTTTATCTCTTGCATGGAGGTAGCGGGCTTTTGTGCCAAGGATTCGTTGAAATGTCCTGCTCTGAGGCCATTGTGAAATGCTGCCACAAACATTTCCTGGTTGGGATTTGAAACCTTAATGGTGGCTTCACTGAAACGTGTCAGGTATTCACGGAGAGATTCCGCGTAAGCCTGTCGTATTGAAAAAAGACTGGTGGATACAGTGACGGATCCAGGAATTTCACTATGTGGGGTCAAAATTATTATTATTATTTTTGTAATTGGAAAAAAATTATTAAAAACTAAAATCCAAGCACAGGACGTTCTCAGATGAGAGGAAAATATTATAAATATTATACGAATAGGCAAAAAGGAATAAAACTTAACAAAAAGATAACAAAAAATACACCAATTAAAGTTCTCTAATAAACACCAAACTCTTAAAAAACAACCAGAGAACTAGTAGGGCACCAAAGTACTACAACACAAAAAATATTTCTCCATTTCTAACCTATTAAAAAATATAACCTAATCAATAACTTGATAAACATTTTCATCTCTAATACAAGTAAAATGTTAAAAATAAAATAAAAATTGAGGCAAGAAATGTCAAATAACAACAATAGTACTATGTAAGAGTAAGACAAAAATAAGAATGAAGGGAAAAAAGACTTACTTGGATTATTGTCTCTTAACCTAATTGTAATAAAGGACAAGAAGAACTAAGATTTAGAAAAGGAACACACTTGCAGTCACGATGAAGAAAGAAGGAGTAGGACACAAAGGGTTAAATTATTATTAATTTTCTATTCTTGATTGTGTTTGTGTGTGTAAATGAACAAGAAAGAAAAGAAGGGTTTCTTACTTGCTTTTACTGACACAATTGGAACTTTGGAAGAGAGAGATACGCTACACAACACAATGCCTTTTCATTTTCTTTTCTTTTTCTAAAATAAAAAAAACAATAAAATTAAAAGGTCATTTATGTTCTCAAATAGACTACAGTACATGAAGTTAATATGTAGTGTGGGGACATTTGTGTATTTCATGTGGGGGCCATATGTCAAAATTACATATTATTGGTTAAAAAAATAAGAAGTGAGTGGGGTCAGCTGCCCACATTTGGTTCCACTTGCATCCGTCCCTGGGTGGATATCACCTTGACATGCCTGGATCCTGCGAATTGGTGGATGAACTTCTTATGAAAATCGGCGTAATTCTCGATGGACTTAGATTAGCTATAATTAGTTATTGAATTTAAGATTGCTTTTGTTAGATTCTGATTTTTTAGATGCTGCTGAATTGATTAGACTTGTTTGGAGATTGTGATTGTGTTAAGCTAGGTATATTATGATGATGATAATTTGAATTATGAAGTGAGTTTGGTGTGTATTTGTTGCATTTCTAAAACTGTGATTGTAGGTTGAGCTGCAATTGAGCTTGGTTGGTTGCTGCTAGTATTTACTTATTTTCTGAAATAGCTTGAAATGACAAAAAATGCTTCTGCCTTGTGTGATTTAGTAACAACATTTCAACAGAGTGATGTCTTTCATTTAGTTTCGATGGTAGTGATTTTGCATCATGTGCTTAGGATATATTTTGAATATTTATTTGTTGCTAAGTTTTTTATGTTTATGTCTTACAGTCTAATATGCACATTGCAGGCTGAGAAATAGGACTGGACTCGATGGATGTTGAAGCTTTGAAGAAGCTCAACAAAAATAAGAAACTAGTGAAGAAATTGGCTAAGAAGTACCATTCCTTTTTAGCTTCTGAAGCTGTTATCAAGCAGATTCCGCGTCTTTTGGGTCCTTTGGGTCCTGGACTCAACAAGGCAGGCATGTGTTTTATTTTGAGAAAAAAAATGTCAACATATGTTTAGTCCTAGCATGTAGAACTGGATTATGGGCAAGAGAGTTTTCTCTCAATTGGCCCTGATTCTATTACTGATGAATATATTCTTGTGTATTCAGTTTGTAAATGTTTTAAGTTCGTATTGATCTGTCACTACTACTTAATGCCATTGTCTACTAATTTAACTTATCTTTAATGTTGTAGTTACCATTAGATCAAGGAGGAGGTGAGGGTAAAGGTGAGGGTAAAGCTATGTACATAGATGCTAAGGGAACATTTAGGCCTCAGCGACTCTTACAGATTGCAGACAGGTATAATGATTCTTTATATTGCTTTGTTAACCTGTGTCTGTGAAATGTGCATTTGATATTTATGTTACTTAATGCTACAGGTTTGGACTGAATGGTGCTGATGTATTGAAAAAAAAGACCCACTTACTGAACTTTTTGCAGACTACTACTTATGATATCTTTGAAGAGTCTTGGTTTTTCTTCTTCAGCTCAAGTCAAACTGTATAGATCATACCGATTCAATAAGATAGGGGTGATGGTAGTGCATGGTTATTGATCACATTTGTTCTATAGTTTAAGGCGAAAATGGAAATGCATTTGTGAATAAGTGTGTACTATAGGTTGTGAATAATGGTTTGAATATTCAGGATTTAAAAAATCTATTTTACTCTCATAGTCAATATTAATGGGTTCACAACACTGAAACCATTTAACAAGACTAATGGTTTCAGTGTATAACATGTTGAAACCATTTTACAAGAGTAATGGTTTTAGTGTACAATTTTTATTCAAAGCCATTTAACAATAATAATGTTATACTACATTCACTTATAATCTGCCAATATTAAAGATTTTAAAAATCTATTTTACCCTCATAGTCAATATTAATGAGTTAACAAAACTGAAACCATTTAACAAGACTAATGGTTTCAGTGTATAACATATTGAAACCATTTAACAAGACTAATGGTTTCAGTGTATAACATGTTGAAACCATTTAACAATAGTAATGGTTTCAGTGTATAATCTTTATTTAAAATCATTTAACAATAATAATGCTCTATTACATTCACTTATAAATGCCAATATTAAGGATTTGAAAAATCTATTTTACCCACATAGTCAATAATAATGGGTTAACAAAACTCAAACCATTTAACAAGACTAATGGTTTCAGTGTATAACATATTGAAACCATTTAACAAGACTAATGGTTTCAGTGTATAACATTAGTCAATGGATTATAAATATACTAGTAACTACTACTATTGATATGGATTAAGCAGTGTATAATTTTTCAAGTCAAGAATTGCGAGAATTTGTGTCATGTTTCTTTTACTTGTCTAGTTCTTTATGAATTATCTTTTGGTGTGAAAGGTAAAAAGATTTAGGCTTTTTTATAGTTAAGACTTAAGATAAAAAAAAAACGGGAGTGACTTTGAGAGATGAGAGGAAAGATATAGGGGAATTTCGTATTTTGTTTGAAAGAAAATTATTAAAGGAGGGAGGAGGAGAATGTTTGTGATCAATATTTTTTTTTGTTACCCTCATAGTCAATATTAATGGGTTAACAACACTGAAACCATTTAACAAGACTAATAGTTTCAGTGTATAACATGTTGAAACCATTTAACAATAGTAATGGTTTCAGTGTATAATCTTTATTTAAAATCATTTAACAATAATAATGTTCTATTACATTCACTTATAAATGCCAATATTAAGGATTTAAAAAATCTATTTTACCCACATAGTCAATATTAATGGGTTCACAACACTGAAACCATTTAACAAGACTAATGATTTCAGTGTATAACATATTGAAACCATTTTACAAGAGTAATGATTTCAGTGTATAATCTTTATATAAAATCATTTAACAATAATAATGTTCTATTACAAAACCATTAGACAAGTATTTTGGTTTCTCATAGAAGACTATTAAGCTAGTATATACAATCAAGTAAAGTAGCAATTGTAACAAAAAAAAACAAAGTAGCAATCCTTTTTAATCTTTCAATATTCCACTAGTATCATAGTATAAGAGGGAAACTAAAGTAGTAATCAATTTTATACTTTCAATTGAAAGATAGCAAAATTTGCTATCAAATTTGAAGCCTCGACATAGCATAGAATGCTGCATTTTCTTTAATCATTGTTTCTGCAAAGTGTTTTGGTTCTTCTTTTCTTGTGCTTTCTTCGATCTCTAAGTAGAAAGTCAATGCCTTATTAATCAATGTTTCATCAATAGGCTCTCCTGCTCGTTGCCAATCAATCTGTGCCAGTAAATGAAAAGAAATCCATTATAGAGGAAAATCAAATGAGGCAGCGTGTTTTTGACAAAAATAAAGAGAGCTTTCCCAAGAGTGAAACATAGTCTATTACTTAAAAAATTTATGTATATAATCCATGTATATGATCCTTGATATGTAGCTCTTCGAGGAGCAGCAACATTAAAAGCAAGAGCTCTAAAGGAAGTATGGAATATTGCTGCAGTAACACCACTAGAGAAATGAATGGGGGGTATGACAGTATGTGGAAAAGCTAATAACATAAACAACAGCACCAGTGACAGTGGAGAAATTGTGAATGGAGATAATTTTTCAGGTTCCGGCATCCAAGAGCTACTTGCTAAGGGCAGTGAATTACTCAAACGGACTCGCAACGGTATCATTATCGTTATTATCAATTTCAACTTAAGTTATTAAAACTGACTCATAATATAGTTTGAAAAAACAAGTAAAATTCATTTGGTTGTAACTGCAGGTGATCTGCATTGGAAAATAGTTTCTGTTTACATACATAGAACAGGACAAGTAATGCTGAAAATGAAAAGCAAACTTGTTGCAGGAGCTATTACTACCAAAAAGAACAAGAGTAAGTAACAAACAGCTTCACAACTTAATTTATTTTTACTTTTTACAAGTACTAAACTACTAAGAACCAAGGTACATAAGTCAAATAATGTTGGACTCATGAATATGCAGATGTTGAACTCAATTCTCTCAACTTCACCTCACACAATCACCACCTTCTCAAAACCTCAATTTAAACGCATATCATTACCAACTTCAACCACCATTTCACTACTTTCTCTCTTCACCATTCCAAAAGAAGCCAGAGCTGCCATATCCGTGGACCAAATTGTTACTTCTATCACCCTAGTAAGTTTTTCTTCCAAAGTTTCAAACTTTAACAAATTTCTACCTTACCCAGTTGCTAAAATTGCATTTTTGTTTTTGTAGGTGGAGCAAACAATTGATCAGGTTCAAGGTTTTTTGGACTTGGCAGAACGTGGTCTTGAAGCTATAGGGAATTTTTTGAAGCCGGGAATCGATGCCGGGTTGCCAATTGTGCAGCAGGCTGGGAAAGAAGCTTTGAAATTTGCTTCACCAGCTTTCTCTGAGGCTTCTAAGAAGGCTCAAGAAGCACTTCAAAGCTTTCTCTTGTTCTCATTGAACTCAATTGTCACATTTTGTGCTCAACTAAACTTAATAACTAACGACAACATGATTCTGATATCCTGTACCAATAGGAGATTTCAGTTACAATGTTTCTATCCAATCTGCTAAAAATTTCTATCCAATCACAATGTTTCTAATGTAAATACATTTCCAACAAAACAGACATAATTACACAAACTAATCACCTAAATCAACAACATTTTTTAATATCTAAATCAACCCACCAAAACAATCGCAATCGAAACAAATTAAACAGTAATACACAAATTAGGAAACCATTTAGTACATCCAATGGTACATATGAGTAATAATCCACAATTCCAAAATAATCAAACCTAATTCCCAAAATATAATTAGGAAACCATTTAGTACATCCAATGGTTTTAATCTTGTGAAATTAGAAAATGATCAAACCAAAATAAAACCTAATTCCCAAAATCAAAGTAAAAATATAGCTCTAACATGTTTTCTTTTCACCATTTTGTGTTTGGTTCCTTCAAATGTTGGCGACGGTGAAGATGATGAAATGATGTTGATGATGAACGGCGTTAATGGCGACGGCGATGGATGAAGTGATGTTGGGTGATGACGGCGTTAATGACGAGGGTGATGATGGCGTTAATGGCGAGGTTGATGATGATGGCGACGGTGAAGAGAGTTACGATGTTGATGATGATGAAAATGGTTTAACTTGGAGTTGGAGTTGCTTATCAAAAAAAAAAAAAAATGTAACTTGGAGTTGGGCTTTTTTGGAGATGGGTTTTGGAATAGGGGGTGTATGACAAAGGAGGGGGTGCACGAAGCAGACTTATGCACCGTGCATAAGGATGGCTTATGCACAGTAACCAGACCCAAAATAATCTATGCTGTTGAACGTAGAAAATATTTGGTTAAAAAAAATATCATAGTCATTTGAAAATTTAATTAAATTATGAATAATTAGTTCTTCACTAAACCATTTTATTTTCGGTATAATAGAGAGCTAAAACTAAAAGCCCAAAACCAATGTGTTTCTAACGTAACCAAATTATGCTAAGTAACAAATTTAGTCTCCCTAATTTTTGTTTTAGTTAGGATTACGTTTCTATCTTTTTGTAAGTTTTTTCACACGGCAATATATTTTTTTGTATTTGAATATCTTTTACGTGCAACTGCATAGATTATTTTCTTCCATTAAGTTTTTTAACAAGGTAGCTGTTCATCATTCTTTAGATTTTTTATTTTTTTTTGCCTAGTCTTTCAAGCTCGCTTAATTATATCTTTAGTACGTTCATAGTAATATTTTTCTGAGTGTCACAAATAATATGTGATGATTTTAAAGCGTAAACATAGATGAAATGTCATTACTATCAACATAATATTTTTACACTCTAATTTTTGCTTAAAAAATTATATTGAAAACCAATTTTACAAAATTATTTTTAAATGTTTCTAACTAATTAAAGTAGTAGTATTAAATTCAGCATTCTAGAATGGCGTCTTGAGACTGCAATTTATAATCGACAAAGACTGCAATATTAATTTTGGTGCAAGTTGAATATTATAAGATCAGGACTCCACAATTTCCTCTAATTAATTTTTGGGTTTGCATTTGATAATGTGAAGCTGAAAGCTACAACATTCAGTAAACCCAAAGAGTACACATATCTTGAATATATTGCCGTAGCCCGTGATAGCTTCCAACAACTCAATTTTTGAACTATTCACAAAATTCCTGAGAATATTCAATTTAAAATAAATTAAATCAACCCAAAAATAAATAAAAATAAACTAAGCTTGAAAATATTTTGTTAAAGATCAAAACGTCGTCGAATTTAAGATTATTAATCATTTTAGTGGTAAACACGACTGATGGATTGACCCGGCAACATATTCACGCAAAAAATAAAAGAAGTTGAATATCATAATATTTTATTGCTCAATTTCAACTTTCAAGTTAATAAAGTAAGAATAAAGAATATAATTTATAAGTCAAAAAAACAAAGAATATAATTTATAGTATTGTTAGGATAAAATAGTTTTCTAACAAAGTAACAAATATTTAATTTGAACTTTTTGTATGTTTATCCATTTATAGTATTGTTATACTACTTTTTAATTTTCTACCGCCTTTTAACCAGCCCCGACCCCCATAAGGGTGTAGGGTGAGCGACGGCACCAGGCCTCAAAAGTTTGGAGGTCTCGATTCAAAATTTTGAGGTTTTATAATAATAGTTATATATTGTTAGTTTTTATAAAATATTAGATGTACTCAAATTATTAATTTTGAGACGCTATAATAATAGTTATATATTATCGATGTTCGTAAAATATCACATGTTTAGTAAAAAAAAATATTTTAATCAAGTACAAAAATAATAATTACACGTTTTTTGACTAGGAATTGTCTCTCTTCTCAACTGAATTTTCTCCATATACACGAGCCATAAAATTGAACTTGTGATCACATGTTTAAGAAGACCAAAACATTTACTGTTAGACCAATTTATTATTGATATTTCTTATGTTACTTATAATTTAAACAGATGATGATTTTTTTAACTTTTAACATTTTTTTATTAGGGTCTATTTTCAATATTTAAACCGAGCCTCCAAATAGTCAGGACCGACCCTGCTTTTAACCGGTGTCGGATACCTATGAAACACACGACATGAATTATCTACTCATAATAACCAAATTATTTTCTCCATACTACTAGTACTACTACCATTATTATTAATTTGTCATCCGAATCCAAGAATTGACTAATATTAGAGATACTAATTCCATAGTTCACTAGCATTTTGGCTCATTTAAAATTGGTATTTTGGTCTCTATAGTTTAGCCCCACGCATAATGTGATACTGAAAGAATTCAAATTTGAGACCTTAAAAGAAGTACATTCTAAAGTCTCAAATCACACATGACCAACATATGCTAATTATGAGAACGAATTATCTCAAATTTATTGTCTGTATGTTTCTCAATTGTTCAATTCCCACCTTTTAAGTTAATCTTTTTTCTCTTTTTCCCCTCTCTCTCCTTGTCTCCCTCCCTCCCTCCTTCCTTAGGCTCATTTAAAGTATGAATTTCGCTCTATAAAGTCTAGACCCACACATAAAGTAATACTGAAAAAATTCAAACTTGAGATCTTAAAAGAATATACTCTAAAATCCCAAATCATCAGAAGACCAACTTATATATATGAATTATGAGAATCGATTGTCTCAATTTTTTCCTTATATTTCTCAATTGTTCAATCTTTGTCATTAAGTTCACCTTTTTTTCATTTTTTCCTCTCTCCTCCCAAATCAATGTCTAATTATTTTACCATAATGTCAAATATATAGTACAAATTAAACTTTATTAAGACAAATAGATATATTTGTAGGGGAGGGATCAAATTACACCGGTGTAACATTTGAGTAATGTTACACCGCTCAATAACGCTTTAACGAATACAAATTTTACAAAATCCACCGTTGAATTGAAAGCTTATATCGTATAGATCATCTATGTTGAATTGTATAAAAATCTATAATCGTTTGATATGTTTTTGAGATAGATCAAGATTAACGGTATTCAATAAAAACGTATAAACCATTAAACTTCATCGGTCTCAATAACATATCAAACGATTTTAGATTTTTGTAAAATTCAACATGGATGATCTATACGATATAAGCTTTCAATCCAACGGTGAATTTTGTAAAATTTGTATTCGTTAAAGCGTTATTAAGCGGTGTAACATTACTCAAATGTTACACCGATGTAATTTGATCCCTCCCCATATTTGTATGTGTTGAGGCAAAATCCATTTTAGTATTTTAATGACAACAAACCTTATGGAATAAATGTTAAGTTTTATGAATGGTGATATACTGATGTTTGCACTTTAGTTTTTGTTGAAAGATAGATATTATCAAGTGGACGAGCTAGAGGCTACTCACGTCAACAAGTGCATTTATATACTCAAAAAATGAAAGAATTGGAGTATCATCAGATAATTACAACAGTAGTATCACAAGCTTCAAGAAGATTTTTAAAGACTGTTGTTTTGAATCATAAAAAGATTCATCGAAGGATCAAGCAAGAAAGTGAGTTTCATGGATAATTGTCTTCCTCATCACTCAAGGATCACAACAAGTATTGAATAATCAAGGAAGAATTTGAGGATCATAGTTGAAGAATCAGGATGGAAAAACCTGCATCACAAGCTACTCAAGAATATATTGATTTTATGTGACAAGTGTTTGATCAGTGCATTTTGGCACATATTTTCTAGTATTATAATTTAGCATATTAGTAGTCTTTCTACAATAATATCGAGTTTTTATTATGTTTCTAAGTTTTGGGTCACAATTGAGCCATAATGAATTTATTTGACCAATTTTCGTATTTAATGACATATTGACACCTTCTCATTGCGCAGACCATAACTTGAGCTACGGATATCGGATTGAGGCGCGGGAAGATGTGTTGGAAAGCTAAGATAAAGAGCTACAACTTTCATGTTGATGTCGAAATCCAGTTCAGAGCGAAAATGAGTCGTTTATTCACATTTATGTTCCAGACTTAGTGATAATAATGTAATTTCGGGTTAAACTTCTAATTTTCGGCCCGATACTTTTAGAGCCCGTTTCCCATGTATTATAAAAGCCAAAAAACGCAGCCTAGGGTTCATTATGCAGAGTTGACGTAAAATAGAAAAGAGAGGCTGCTACTTTCTCATGGAGAACTAGCAACCCTAGGTTGATTCATTGGTATATGGAAACTTCGTTCATGTGTTCTTGAGGTTCGGATTCTAATTATAATTTTGTTTACATGTCTATGCTGTCTTATATCATTTCATGTCTCTTTATTCTGTATGAATTTCATTGCTAATGATGCTTAATTATTTTGTGATGGGTTTATGCCGTTGAGATTATTCGAATTAGTTTTTCGCTTGTTTAAATTAATTTGAATAGAATTGATATAAGCTTTTGCGCTTACCAAAAGGGCTGGCTGAATTTTGTAATGATATCAACTGTGTTCTAATGGCGCTTGTTCATTACCCATGGTTGGTTGAACACATTCCTTGCTTAATCGAATGAATTCCTACGAACCTGATTATCGCTTGTTTAATTAGTTTAGTAACCAGCCAAGCATAGACCTTTGAATGAATATATCAGTAACCTATGATGGATATATAATGAACGAAGTTTGCCTAAAACCAATGGATTGATCGTCTTTTTTATCAACTGAATTTCAAATACTCTTTCAATCTAAAAACCAAAACCCCATCTAATTGTGTTATTCATTGTTCTTATTTTTACTAATTAATAAATTAGAGATCCTTGTGAGACGACCAAGGTTAACTCCCTTGTACTATATTTTATAAAACTTATTTTTGACCGCGTACGACAGCGATCAAATTGGCGCCGTTGCCGGGGACTCATAATTGTGTTATTCAGTACTAGAATTGCTAGAATTGCTTGTTTCTTTTGTTATTGCGCGTCTGCCGTATAAAAAATTAATAGACGAATTTAATTTCAGCACAACTTTATATTTTTCGGCCCAATTGTTTTAAGGCCCGTTCCATGTATTATTTAAACCGAAAAAAGGCAGCTAGGGTTATTTTGTTCACTGTTCACGGAAATTAGAAAACCCTAGAGCAGCCACCACTTACATGGAGAACTAAATCTTTCTTTCAATTCGTTGGTGCAAGGAACTCGTTTTAAATTCTTGAGGTCTGTTTTAATAGCAAATTCCGTTTTATATTTATGTTCTGTTATGTCAATTTCATGTTCTTTATTTCAGTATGAAGTTGAATTATAATGATGCTTAATCACTTAAATTCGATTCGCACCGTGTTATTCAATTAGTTTATCGCTTGCATAGATTACATTGAATAGGAATTGACATAAACTTTGAGCGCTTAGCAAAAAGTGTTGATTGAATTCAGTAAGGATATTATTCTGTCATTAGTAACGCTTGTTTACTATTGCCTATGATTAGTTGAACGCATTTGACGCTTGTTTGAATGAAATTCGTATAAAATTGGTAACGCTTGTTTAATTCGGTTTTATAAATCAACCAGAACATAAGCATATAACGAATTTATTCATTGTGAATCATATGATAGAATCAAGAACGAGTTACCTAAAGCCAATGAATTGATCGTTTTAAATCAATTAAATTTCACATTTTTCTTACGTTCTGTTAACAAACCAAACCCCCCCATAATTTACAGTTTTTGAATTGTTTCTAATATAGATAAACCGATTGTGAGTCTTCGGAGACGACCAAGGTTAACTGCCTTGTATTACTTTTTATTTAAATTATTATTTGACCACGAAACGACCGTGATCAGTGTTACAATGAGTTTTTGAGTTATATGCTTTGAGGATTTACTACTACAATTAATATTAATGGGAATGATGCATTCATTGAGGATCTTCAAAACCTACTCAAAGTATCATTTTACTAAAGCTTTTCAAGATGACAACGTTTGAGAATGATGGTCCATGAGTTTTTCAAAGGAGCTTATGCACAAGGAATAAAAGTTTTAATCATTCTCAATGATGAGTACTCTCATGCCTCCACTAAAGAATCTTAAAGATCATCAATGAGCAAGCAACCATGTGTGCAAAACATCAAAGAGGAATTGTGGGAAGTTTTGCAGCAGCAAGATTTTAAGTTAATTGATCAAGATCACGTGTCTCACTCCTTGAAGAAAATCTTGAATGCTGGTTCAAGAATGCTCTGAGAACATTCTACAGTTTATGCTTCATTCTCTCCAAGAACGAGCTTCATAGCAAAAGTACTTATTTCTTTAAGTCAACTCTGTTCAAGACAAAGAAGCACTTTTATCTTGGTTTTAACTCACAAGATCACAACAGTTTATGATCAATTAAGGCAAGGAATATTTGGGAGAAAAGTGACTTTCCCCTTTGGCCATAATTAAGGATCAAGCATGGGCAACATGATAAATTCTCAAGGCAAGATCTCATCAGGTGTCTCAAGTGTGTTTAGACAAAGTTTACATAGACCAATGAGAATGGGACAACACATCTTCAACTCATAGTTGTCATGTACTTTCAATTTCATTATTAAATGAACATTCTCCAAAGAGATTAATTTTTAATCAAGAATGAAAGTACTTGGAAAGGACATCATGAACAGTTCCAAAAAGGACAATACAGCTGCTTCCTCTACATATTACAGCTGGTTTCTGTCATGCATCAAATCTGCTTCAAAAGAACAAAGTCATATATTACCCAGTCTGGAGAACACTCTGAGAACGATGCTGAGAATGACTGTCCTTTACATTTGAAGATGCAAACTCATCTACAGCTGACCAAAACGTGTTTAAATGATTTGTAACGGCTATACTTGGTGGAAAAGCAAAGAACAACTATCCACAGCCCATTGCAAGCTGTCATTATGGCTCTTTTGTTTGAAAATATGAAGAACAGCAGAGAGAACGTTCTGAGAAAGAACAGTCAGAACTTATCTACTCAACAATTCAGCATGAGCTGTCTATTTTGAAGCAACTAGCCGTTGGAAAACTTCCTTTGGGACCAAGGAACTGAAGACTCAAGGTTCAACTATAAAAGGAAGGCTTTGGCAACATTGAAGAGCAAGAGTTGAAGCTACAAATCATCAATCACTTGTTTTTGTCTACAAGTCATAAAACTCTTCTTTTATCACTCACACTCAAGATCTACATTCTCATCATACTTCTGAGTTTAGAGTTTTTTTATTTGCTTCTCAAACTAACCTTTGAGTTTCTAAAAGCAAATAACTCAAGAGACCATTTTTCAACATAACTCATTTTTAAGTGGTTACATCTTTGTCTCTTTATTTAAATCTCTCTCACTCCAAACATTGTAATCTCAATACTAGGATCAGTATATCATTTGAGTGAACTGAGAGTTTTTTCCATTGTAACAAGCTTCTCAATTGTTTGAGTTTTTGTAAAAGCTTGAAGATCCAAACCATCATCATTTGTAAAAGATTTGGCTCAAGTCAATACGTAACTATTGATTGAGTGACACCTTATAAAGTCTGGAGGACTTAGGTAGATCAAGCGAGTGAAGCTTGGAAGATTATGATCTTGGACTAGATCAAGGAAGAAGTGTAATTTGAGATCGATAGTATCTCATAGTGGATAATCTCACAGGAGCGTGAGGACTGGAGTAGCCCATACTATTAGGGGGTGAACCAGGATAATTGTTTGTGTGTTGTTTCTCTTCCTTATTCTCTTTTATTTATTGTAAACACACATCACACAAAGCACTTCATTATATTTAATTTGAATTCTCACGCAGTAGAGAACGTTCTCGGAACAATCTATTTTATAGTAAAGAACGTTCTCAGACCAAGCTGTTCTATAATTCACTAACATTTATCCAAGTATACACTTGAGATCAATTTTGTATAATGCAGGATTAATTTTTAAAAAGGGTCACAATTCAACCCCCTTTCTTGCGACTATTTTTTCCACTTCAGTATGGATATACTGTATATATGCACGTATATATAGTATTTTAATTTTAATAATGACACAAAGTAAATCCACTTCCCACATTACCTACAATCAGGGCTATATGCATTTATAGCATGCATTGGAGACTAATGTCCCACAACCCACATTTTTTTTTGACTAATGCCCCACAAACTTAATTGTTTGTTTTTGGTTATTTTATAGTGACAGATTTTTTACGGTCATTTAAAAATAATTAATTTTTTGGCAAACAATGAATTGGTTGCAAGGGTTTTAGTCTGGTCAAGTATGTTGTTAGAGGTTCGATTTTTGGCTCATGCGTATGGAGAAAATTCGGTTGTTAGAGGTCCTCCATAGATTCCCCGACGGAAATTATTGATCACTATCAACAGTGAGAAAACCTCGTACCAATATCATGATAACAAAAAAAACTTTTATTAAAATAAATTAAAATTTGTGGATACACAATGTAAATTTATTTTTAATCAAATTTTCTCCGTATGTAAAGAGTCAAGAAAGTCGGAGACTAAATTTCTAATCACTTATTTAGGGGTATTCTCTACCAATTTGATAAATTCATTGTTGATAAAAAAAATTTAACTGTAGATTAATAATTTTAGTCTGGAATCAATTTTGTGGGTTAAATCTTTAGTTCTTAGGTGAAAGAAGTTATAATAGTCTAGAGTTTAATCTTAAAGTAAATAAAATCTGACAAAAAACTGTTTTACTTAAGAATCGAAGTTGACTTTCAAAATAAATTATTTTTTGATAAAATGTATTTTTTTATAGCATAATATATTACTTATATATACGACATATTTTGGTAGAAACTAAAATAATTTATGTATTTAATGATGTAATATTTACTTCTGAAAACAATTTTGATATTATAAATATTTTTTGAACCTAAAATTTTGTCTAATTTAAAGTTTAAATTGGATCATTGTCTCTCCCCTTTAATTTTATTTTTATGTGGTTGAAGATTTTTATTTTAGACTCATAAAAGAACTCTTTTTACCTACCTTCTTGCGGACTCAACGGGAATTTTCTTTCCCCGAACTTAATTTAGTTGTTTTTTTTTTGTTACATTTTGTTTTTTTCTTTCTATATTGCATAAAAAAATATGTTAGAAATAGTCAATGACTTAAAAGAAGTCAATACCTTAGTCGGTAACCATCCTAGCACACCATATTGGACTATAAAAAAATAAAATTAATTTGCAAATTAAAAATGGTTTTTTATGATATATAATACTAGTATACCGTGTGTAAGGATATTTTATTTTATACACACGATTTGTCTGGTCTAGCTTGGAGGAGAAAAGAAAAATGAATAGTAAATTTAAGATATCTTTTAGTCAGCGATTTAGTAATTAAATTTTTTATCTTTAAACTAAATTAATAGAGTGATTAGAATTCAACTTCAGTCCCTATATATATATAAAATATGATATTTCTATCAATTGAACAAAATTTACAGAGACATAGATTCAAGAAATTTCCGAGTTCAAATAAACATGTAAATAATTATCTTTTACAATTCATTTTGTTAGATAGACTTAGTAAACATGTAAATCTGGGGGTTGAAGACATGAGAAATTGGGGATGAAGAATTTTGGATTTGTGAAAAGATAATTCTACAATGTCACATTTATCTCAATTGTATTTCAGCACTGTGTTTTATGGAATTGTTTGTGAGATGAATATTTTTTTAGAATTTTGTCGCTGTTGTTGTTTTATTGGTGTTAATAGCGAGACCGAAATCGTGGATGAAATAATTCATGAGACTGTTATTTGATAAAAAGAAATATGGAGGATTAAACATGACAATTGTAATATTTAGAGAGATTAAGGATTTAGATAGTATGTTAGAGGTCATGAGTTCGATCATCAGCTTCATTATAAACAAAAAAAAAATTTATTAATTTGAGTATTATGTTTCGTGACGAAGTCAATTGAGTCGTAGAAGAATTATGAACTATTTACAAGATCAGACTTTAATATTTCTTTTTATTTTTTATTTTTTGGTTTGCATCATGATAATGTGAAGCAGAAACAAAACAACACTCAAGTTCAACCCAAAGAGTACTCGAACTTTGAATATATTGCCGTATACCTCGACTCTTTGAATGCTTCCAACTCAATTTTTGACCTGTGCAAAAAATTCTAACTCAATTTTTGACCTTTACAATGAATCTTTAAAGTAAATTTTTTCTTATATAAAGAACCAGATAAAGTATTAAATAGCATTATTCGTCCACAAGTCCTAACTCAACAGAATATCAAAATTGTTAAACCAAACGTTATGACCGGAGTTCGAATTCCAACATTCTCACTTATGTGTGTGAGTTTACGATGACTGTTTTTTCGTCTATCTAAAAAAATAGCATTATCCAAATTCATGTCGCAATGTCAATAAAAAATGGCCCCCAGCGACATGGTATTAGTCATCAATCTTCATCCAATTGGCTATCCAAAGTATAAACAATACATCTTCACTCTTATAAATACTAGACTCAACTTCACTCATAAACCACACAGCTAGGCAATTAAGCAACTTCTTAATTATAATTATTTTTCATATCTATTCTCATAATTCAATTAATATCATCATCATGGGTGTTTTAAATTTTGAGGATGAGACAACTTCCATTGTAGCTCCTGCTAGACTTTACAAAGCTCTAGTTACGGATGCTGATATCCTTACCCCAAAGGTTATTGATGATATTAAGAGTGTTGAAATTGTTGAAGGAAATGGTGGTGCCGGAACTATCAAGAAACTCACTTATGTTGAAGGTAAGTAATATTTCATTCAGTCTCATATATAAGTAAAAATTTATTTTTTAAATTTATTCAATATATAACTAATATATCTTACTTGTAATATAGACCGAATACATAACTGATTAGTTACCTTATGAATTCAAAAAGCATATTTTTACATACCGGTCGGAAGGAGTAAATAAATATGAGATTTTTTTTTTATTAGAGTAAAAGAAACAAATATTTGTTGTAATAACATGTATAAAGACTATTTATTTACGACTTT